>NC_134828.1:21854090-21898247 GCF_004210375.1 Tachypleus tridentatus | reverse complement strand
TTCCCAAAAAAAAATGTAATGGTGCGGCCCAGTTGCCTTAATATGGCACCAAAGATGATACTGTTTAGGGACAAGTGACAGTGAACTTTCAGAACTTGTTTCCAGTGATGCAGAAGAAGGTTTGGAAGTTTTGATAATGAATGAATAATGCTTTATTTTATTATCAACACAACTTTTGAAGCATTATAAAGAATAATACAAAAAATTATACTGATGTTGAACAAACAAATAAATGATAACTGTGAAAAATATTGTTTTTTTCCTGAAGATAGCTTTGAAAATAGGAGTGTTGTCTTATACATTTGAAAATATATGGTATTTTTGTTTCAAGAATCTATATATGATTCTTGCTTATGTACAATATGTGTGGTTGGTGTACTATATACCTTTGATATTTGAAGGAATTGCATTTTTGGATAATTCATTCAGTGTAATATATTGGCATCCAAAATTATGAGAAATATTTTTGATCAGATGTTTCATCATGGATGATAAAGGCTTACTTGATAGCTCACCCGGACTTATTGAGCCAAATGGACATGGACCTATTGAACAGCAGCATATAACACACAAGGGTATGTCTGTTTTAGAATACAGCCATTCTTTATCATAAAAACTTCAAAACTTAATAGTAACATCTCAGACAAACATTTGATTATTTTTTGAATTATCGAAATTTTTGTTATTTAAGTAACACTAAAATATAAACATTCTATCTGTATACTGTTTTGGGTTAAATGTTTGAAAGTGTAAAACGTCTTTTTTTTGTCATGTTTATTTTTAATTAACTGAAAATGGTTGAATATTGTTATTCATGAACCAGTAGATATATTAGCGTTCTATCCTTACTACTGGTTTGGGTTATATGTGTGAAGAGTGTAAAGTTTTTGTTTTGTCACATTTATTTTTTAAGTACCACCATAACAGAAGCCAACATGTTTCAGAATGTAAAATATTCAGTTTATTCTATAATCATATTAGGTTTTAATTTGCTGTTTATTGAGTTACTAATTTACAATTTTGTAGCAAGAATAAAAGTAGGAAAATATATAATTTTGAATGAATCTAAAATTACACTCCTACCAAACATTCTGACCAAAAAAGACCAAGGTTGAATTTTTCTGAGTCATATTCAACTGCCAGTGAGAATCAATATTATTTTGTAAATGTGAATATAGCATTTAAGTGTGTGGAATTATTTTTCCAGCTACAGTTTTCCAGAACAATTAATTGAAAGTTTGAGTTAAAACTGGAATTATCACATAAACAACAAAGTGTTTAACCTGTTTGACTGCCAAGTATTTCAGCTGCTACAAAACAACTCTAATGCTTCTTCATTTTGTAACTTTTTCATGATGCAATTTTAGATCGAAAGTGAAACAATTTGTAAGTAGGTCAAATGGATGTATGGTGCTGACATCTAGCATTGAAGTTAGGTATTATTGAGAACGAATTAACTTGTCCGTGGCACTGTGTAACTGATCGGCTTGGACAAGTTATCTGTAGTAATATGGCACTGAACAGGTTAAAGAAAACATCTAAAACCAACTTTAGGGAGAATTACTAATGGTTTACAAAATTAAGTAGTGTGGGTTACAACTTTATTGGACTATGTATGTATGTTGGTAATTTTTTGGAAGCTTCATTGACAGTACAAACTAGTGTATTATTTAAAATCATTTTCTTGAATTTTGATTTGTCCAGTAATTTATACATATGCAGGCAGCTCTGGTTTGTCAGAAAAGATATATTTTTGTAATTTAATGGATTAATTACAAGAGGTTTTGATGTAAACATTATGAACTTATTGAACTGTCTCATAAACTTGAAACATATGTTTTATGATTCAGTCCTTTCCTTATATGTATTAAACCAACAATAATTTATGTTTCAGGAACCTTTGGTAGCTAACGACATTGTAAATCATGAAGGCTTTGTCAAGAAGAAATTGTGTAATAGTTTCAGTGACCGTACGATACAGAGATTTTATCAGGTGAGATGAAGGGATTGCTAAGTAAATAATACTTAAATGTTGGCAGTTGTCATGTGCTCATGTTGTAATGTGTGCTGAAAAAAGCTACTCAACCATAAAGGGTATGTGTATATGTGTATATATAATATATATATATTACTACAGAGAGGTATATTTAATGAAAATGCTTTAAATAACATTCAGATTTCACAAAATAGTAATAGTTACTTCAGGAAAACAATCTAAACAAGTTACTGTAATTCTAATGAAATATTATGCGTGGATTAATGAGCTGAAAGCTTGCTATTTTAGCTATTAGAGTGTATTAATAAAAATATCATATTTCTTCCAGTTTGATGTTGCATTAGACAGGGTGTTGACTAACCTGGTTCGAGGAGAACATTGTGCTAAGTACCAGGTGAGTAAAGATCTATCTTTTTGTTGTTGTTGTGTTTTACTAGTAACACAAAGCTCCATCATTAGTAGTTTTTCTCAAGTTTCAGTAAGTTAGCTGTCAAGTTTTTTTAATTGTTAGGTACTGTTAATTATGTGTAGTTATAAACATTAATTACAAAGTTGTATTTATTCTTTAATGTCTTTTACCATTATATTGGTGACACCTAAGAAATTAGTGTATGCTGTATTATTACAAGTAATAATCTGTGATGACGAGAAAACCCACTTCTAGAGAAAATTATATATGTAAAAATGGCTGGTATGGATAGATAAAGCACTGTGTAGAGGAGCGAACAACGTTTCAAACTTCTGCAGTCATTGTCAACCGTTTTTATGTATATTAATTACAAGTAAATATTGTAGTCTGACAGTTTACAAGTATATGAAAGTATGTTTTTTTTTAATTATTTAGTTCCAGAAGTGTTGAGGTTAGTTGAATATTTCATAATACAGAATGAAGACGTTATGTGCAAACAAGATATAAACATTTTTCATGGTATCATACTTGTAGGTATGTCATAACGTAGAAATAAGACAGGTATATTTTGTTGCATAATACTTGTAGGTTGGCCATGTTATGTAATTATGCTGTAAACACATATTTTGTTACATAGTTTGTGTATGTATGTCATAATGTAAAAGTGGGACATTATGCTTGATTAATGAAGTTGACTTTAATATATTATTCTAATTTTTACATTATTAATTGTGTATCATAATATAGCTGATAATGTTCCCACTATCAGCACATTACGTGGGTGTGTTAGTTTCATTTGTTTTTAGTGTTTCTTTGTATGTTTCTGAGAGAGTTTTGAATCTTACAGATCACACTTATTCCTGGTACCAACTTGTATCTTGGGATTGTGAACCAGACCTGTGAGGCTGTTACAGCTTTTTTGTCCATGTAGTATGGTACGTTGAGATTTATTTCTTAGAAACGACACTCCACTGTTCTTTATAATTTTATACAGATTTCTGGTCAGTTATTAAAATTTGCCAATATGAAAACCCAAATTCTGAAATTAATTAATACCGAATGTGTTCTTTAAATAAAACAGTAATTTTAATTTCAAATAAAATTAACTAAAAAAAAAAGAGACAAATCATCAAGTAATGTTTTCATAAATTATTCACAAAAATATTAATACATTTTCTTATTTGATTGTACATAAACGATGTATAATATTTTGTCCTCAACAATAAGCATGTAGGCTTACAGTGCTAAATTTAGGTTGTGATAACCCTGTTGGGCTTATTACACAAAGATAGCATGTTTATCAGTGACCAGACCAGAACTTCGCATTTCGTATTTTTTGTTATGATTGCGATTAGATCTGTTCTCTTTACTTCTAGACGGATAGACTGTGTCTTAACTGCCATCGAATGGAACAGAAAGAATGTGAATGCCCTTGTGAATGTCCACTTGAAATGAACTTGTGTACAGGTCAGCTTGTGGATGAAGAAGATAGGTTAGTTGTTTTAAACAAGCCTTTTGTAAAAAGGATTTTAACCCTTAAATTACTGACTTTATATATATTCTCGACTACTGGTAGGGGGCAAATATTATGTCATATTGAGTAATTTATGCTCTTTTTTGTCAATTAAACAACTCAATATAAAGTGCTGAACAAAAATACAAAATAAAATTTCTTATTTGCTAATTAAAGTTTGTAGGAAAGCAGAGCAGTTATTGGTGATATTGACTGTAGTATTGACAGCATTTTTTCAAATGTTCTTTATGAGTTGTATGTCAGGAAAATTTCTCTAATTAAACAAAAAAATGTTACTGAAGTGGTGTCAAGGTACAAACCTTGTTGGTAATTTGAGGTTACATTTTGTTGGTTTAATGATGATATTGGAGTGAGTGTTAATGAAGGTAACTGTGCAATAAGTCTGACAGTAACTAAGAAATCTGTTTTGCACTTTATTTTAATAATATGTATTTTGCATGCAGATTTTTTCATTTAAGGTTATGTTAACACTCTCTTTGAGAGTATTTGTTATAACGATGCTGATTAGGGTTAAAAATTACTTTTAATTGTTAAAATTGAAAATTATTGTGAATGTTTTGTTTTTTGTTCTATCTTGAAAAATTAGAAAATTAACACGTTTGGAAAGTACCATTTCTACCAATTTTTATAGTAACCACAGTTGAGGACATATCGTTTAGGACATGGCAGGTAAAAATTAAAAGTTTAAGATGTAGAAAAGTATATAGGAATAATGATATACATTCTGTATGTGTTTTTTCTCATGGACAAAAATTACTTTTTAGAACAGAAATAATAGGCCAATAATCTCAGATATTAAGACAAGGAGAAATGAACCTGCTATTATTTCATTCAAACAAACCATTTAATCATAGAGAATAAATTTGATTTCCCTGGCATAATGAAAAAAGTTATTTTGCTAATGTATTGTGCAGGGAATTTTAAAATTTATTATAAGTAAATTATTTTTGTGCATGTAAAACATTGAGGCTAAAAGTTAAGCCTTGAATCTGTTAAAATAGGGAAAAAATATACTGTTACATTTTTGTTTAATAATAGAAATCCTAGCTGTCCATGGGAACCAGAAGATCCTGAATTGCCATTTGTAGATAATAAACATTTTGATTCACTGGGATCATGTTTCGAAAATCACTGTCTTGCTCGAATGACAGAGAGGTAAGAGACCACTTTGAATTTTTTATGTGAAAGCTACATGCTTGGAGTTTTAACTTTGTATTATTTTGAATATTCATAATGTATTTAATTTATCTTCTTATCTAAATTGCTTTTGCTTAAATAAATATTATTCATATTAGATTGAACATATGTCTTTAGAGTTGAATGAACTAAGTGGTTTGAAGACCACATTGGTTTTATGTAATTTATTAGGATTGTGAAAATATATTCTAAAATAAAAACGCCTTTATATTATGACTGTGTGTCTTAATGTTATTATCAAACATTGACAATTTTAATTTTGTTGTATTAATATTCATGCAGAAAAAATTTATGACGCATTTTTCTTCTTCCAAAGATTAAAGAATGTGTTCATTTTGAGAAATAAAGTTATTTATTTTATTATGACCTTCCTACGGTTTGCTTTATTACATAATAAATGCGTGGTACAGATTACCTGCTTTCATTGGATCTTTCTTAACGTTTCTATGATAAGTAAGAATTGTTACCACTTAAACTCCATACTGTTTCTTAAAAAAGTGACCATAATTACTTTTCTAGTGAATGTTTTGGTGTACTTGGGTGTGAATGGTGTCAGTTGGAAACTGATGGTGTGACACAGCTCAAGAAAAGCTACTGTGTAGAACAGCGAAAATGTTTCGGGGGAGTTTTGGGTGCAAGGACACCCTATGCAGACGAAATTATTGGTATGTTTTTACTATTATTAATATTTACTTTTGTTGAATTAAATCCAGTTATATATTGTTGTTGTTTTTTCCTGTGAATACTGTGTACTAATTATTTGGTCAGGACGGGCCTAAAAATATTTGTGTGCCGTAACCCGACCATTTTAAAATCGGGGACAACTGAGATATTTTTTGGCACTATGACTGGTTTTTTTTTTTGTTTGTTTCTATCGACCCATCTAATAAATAAAGTTTACCAACTTTGAAATTTGTTTTCTCAAATATTCATGCAGCCTGTAGTGATGTGGAAGGCTATCACTTGATTACCAACTGAAAGCTAAATGCTGATTGACCAATACATTTAGGTTTGAAAGCATAGCCTATCTCATCTCCAGGAACCTTCACAATAAGCTAATAAATACACAACCTAGCAGGGTAAAGTTTACTATTGACTAGCATACATCAACAACATGGTAAACACAACGCTGAAAAATGTTGTCCCAGATTGAGGATTAGAATAAAAAATGATTTAATACCAATTGGAAACTGATCCACATGGATGGAAGTACTTGTAGATTTACTTGGCAAAGAGGTGAAATAGAAGGAAAAACATAAAAGTCTTGGCAGCAGTCGATTCAACTTCTTCAGTGAGTGTCAGCATCAACTAGCAAGTGTGTGTGTTGTGGAAGGATTTGAAATTTCTGTAATTATCTTCACATAATAGGTGTTGACAGTAATTGTATTTATGGTTTACAGTGTTGTGTGTCTAAAGGATCACAGAACTGGTGGTATTTCAAAGAAACTTTTTGCCAAGCAATTTGAAAAAAAAAATTTAAAAAATTACCTGTCTTACATTTTAAATCAACTTATGGTAACAACGAACAAAAAACATCTTTAAGCTAAGCCTCATTTAAGCTTAACCACTCAGAATTGTTTTTTAGTCTAGTAATTTTAGATTGGTTAAAATACTGAGAAATGAAAAGGACAACTTGAAATATGCATGTTATAATTTTTTCACATGTAGCATGCTGAATATGGTTATCAAAACAGTTTTTCTTTAAAAAATTCTTAGCATATTTTGTAACATTACTTCCTAGTTTGATTTCAGAGTTCTAATGTTTCATTCAGATATAGCAAGATTTAGTTAGAAGTAAGTTTAATATGTTATTTTGATGTTATATTTAAAAAATAGAATAAAAACACAGGACAGTGATCAAAATGTAAAGTATTAGAGATCTGAAGAACAGATTGAAAAACTTGTTTTCAAATCTGTGTTTCCACACAATTTAAATATAATCATTGCCATGATTCTTTCAGTGTTATTTTCTTAGTTCAAGGTCCTTTCATGTTGTGTATGTCCTGACTAAGCAAATTAGGCTTAGTGCTCTAATTATTTTCTAGTTAGAATATCAAACTGTAGAGGGCGTACATTAATCCATCCATGTTTCTGGCCAGAAGGTCTCCCACTGGAAGAGATGGTAACTATTAAAAGCACTCCAGTTGGTCCAGTAGCTGGTGGAATCATGGCATGTTTCCTGGTTCTGGCTTTAACTTTTTACTGTTACCGACACCATGTCCAACGTGGTACATCACCTCACTATATGCCCTCAGCACCTAATGCTACCTTTCCAATGGCTCAACTGGATAATGAACCAGAAGAACCAGAAATTCATGAAGAACTTCATCCTGGTTTGTATATGGATTCAAAATTACTTGATCTCTCACTGCAAAATACAGTAAATAGTACATTCAGAATTAGTTTATCTCTCTCACTGCAAAATACAGTAAATAGTACATTCAGAATTAGTTTATCTCTCTCTCACTGCAAAATACAGTAAATAGTACATTCAACATTAGTTTATCTCTCTCTCACTGCAAAATACAGTAAATAGTACATTCAAAATTAGTTTATCTCTCTCTCATTGCAAAATAAAGTAAACAGTACATTCAGAATTAGTTTATCTCTCTCTCTGCAAAATACACAGTAAATGTGCGTTCAAAATTAGTTTATCTCTTTCTCACTGCAAAATATAGTAAATAGTGCATTCAAAATTAGTTGATCTATGATACAGCAAAATACAGTAAATAGTGTATTCCAAAATTAGTTTATCTCTCACTGCAAAATACAGTAAATAGTGTATTCAAAATTAGTTTATCTCTCTCTCACTGCAAAATACAGTAAATAGTGTATTCAAAATTAGTTTATCTCTCTCTCACTGCAAAATAAAGTAAACAGTACATTCAGAATTAGTTTATCTCTCTCATTTGCAAAATAAAGTAAACAGTACATTCAGAATTAGTTTATCTCTCTCTCTCTCTGCAAAATACAGTAAATAGTACGTTCAAAATTAGTTTATCTCTTTCTCACTGCAAAATATAGTAAATAGTGCATTCAAAATTAGTTGATCTATGAAGGCAAAATACAATAAATAGTGCATTCAACTGAAGAGTAAATGTAAAACAGACCCAAAAAAACACCAAACATAAAAAAGCACAATTTCAGATATATATATATATATTTTTTCTTTAGTGTTCCCCATATTGCTTCCTATGGTTTGCTTTTTATCTTGTATTAAAAAGAAATAGAACACAGATAATATGTTTTAGTTTTTCTTAAATGTGTTATCTTTGTATACAGTACTATCTCTGCTAGTTGGAAGAGTGTAGCACATTTCTCCTTTAAGTTATTTCTGTTAAAAAAATTTACAAACAAAAACAAAGTTGTTTACAAAATGTTTGATAAACGTTCTGGTGAATTGTGTTAAAATGTAACAGAAGTTTAAGAGAACTGTGTTAAAAATATGTAAGAAGCTGAGGACAGTGACAGTGAACAGTGTCTTAATATGTAAGATATAATTAATATGTAAAAATGACAGTAAACACTGTGTTAATATGTGAAAATAACTGAACAGTGTTGAGGTATAAGAATGAAGAACAATGTGTTAACATTTAAGAATGACAGTGAACAGTGTGTTAATATATAAAAATGACAGTGAACAGTGTGTTAATATATAAAAATGACAGTGAACAGTGTGTTAATGTGTAAGAATGACAGTGAACAGTGTGTTAATGTGTAAGAATGACAGTGAACAGTGTGTTAATGTGTAAGAATGACAGTGAACAGTGTGTTAATGTGTAAGAATGACAGTGAACAGTGTGTTAACGTGTAATAATGACAGTGAACAGTGTTAATTGTGTAATAATGACAGTGAACAGTGTGTTATTTGTGTAAGAATGACAGTGAACAGTGTGTTATTTGTGTAAGAATGACAGTGAACAGTGTGTTAATGTGTAAGAATGACAGTGAACAGTGTGTTAATGTGTAAGAATGACAGTGAACAGTGTGTTAATGTGTAAGAATGACAGTGAACAGTGTGTGTAATAATGACAGTGAACAGTGTGTTAAGTAATAATGACAGTGAACAGTGTGTGTAATAATGACAGTGAACAGTGTTAATTGTGTAATAATGACAGTGACAGTGTAAGAATGACAGTGAACAGTGTGTTAATATGTAAGAATGACAGTGAACAGTGTTGAAAGTAAAGTAAGGAATTTCTCCTTTTTTTTTCTTCACAGTAGCTCATTCCAATTTAGTACTGCAAAGTTTTGAGAATGCTGTTCCTGTTTCTCCTTACCGTGCAAGCAGTGCATTATAGAAGGCCAGCAGGTGGTGAGAGTGATCATGGGTACAGTACCATGACTCCCCACGAGGACTCAGAACACATGCCACCTTATTTTGAGCCATTATTGATAGGAAAAGATTGGCACCGTGTCCCAGCGTCTCAACAGTCAATGAGTAGTTGTAGTCGAGCCTGCCGCCCGTGCCACATCCTCACCCTCACAGCGTGACACCACCTATATCTTACTATGGGTCCTCTGGGTTACAAACCAACAGACATTGGCCTGGTGGGATTTCATCATTCAGAGACCCATCACAAACAGTTATACCAGAAGTTCCACCCCATAGTGAGCATATAACTCATGCACAGGTGCATATTGTGGACACCCACTAGGTCTTTGCTGATTCTGTAAATAATGTACAGGGTTATGTTGTTTTCACACCAAGTGGTTAGTCTTCTGAACATAAAAATCACATTGCTAAAAACTACAATCATTTGTTTGGCTCAATTTCAGTGTGGGAGTGTCTCCAGCTCATGCTAATCATACCAAATTAGTCTCCAGGTGCCAAGTTGTGATCATTTGTCATATTTACGTGCTGTTCTAGAAAATAGTGATGGTGATTCCATATTTTATTTCCTTGTGAAACGGGTTGACTAGTGTTACTTCTACGAGCTGAATATAAAAAGAAACAACTAGTTTATAAAATGCATTGTAAATTATCTTTGCGCAAAACAAAATATTTAATAATTCTCTGAAAATACCATTATAAAACAAGTGAATTACTTATGTACAAAAGGAAACATTCTGTAGAATCATTTCATTTGTTGTATTCCACTATCCAGTGTTTTTGTGCCGGAGTACGTTGTGTATGTGTGTAATACTAGAAAGGTAATCTTATTTCGGTTTGAGCTATGCAGTTTTTTTTAAAATTAATAGAGCACATCACATGTGGTCTTCCCATTTGTTGTGTAGTGCCTTCTGTTTATAATTTTTTAGCTGGTTGAAATTTTAGGCTAAATAGAATGTGTAACAAAAACATTTAATTACTCGTATAGTTTTATTAATATATTTAGCCAAGACACTAATGATATTAATCTTGGAAACAAGGAGGTTCTTCCCTCCAAATATTATAGGTAACATATTTGTAATTGTGTTTTGTTTCTTTTAAAAGTAGCTGGGTTGAAATACCAATTACAACAGAAAATAGTTTTGACATGCAGTGCATTACTTCCTTATAAAAGTTTCTTGAAAAATTACGTGTATACACCTATATTACACATTAAACTATGATCTGTATTCCACATTAGCAAGCTCTCATCACATTGTTTTTTGCTACTTTTTATTGTGTGAAAAGCTGTGAACTCTCACACTGCTTTCTTTCATAATTACTGTTATTTATGATTGAGACACCTCTGTACAGCTTTTCAAAAATACTGGTTTGCAATTTTTAATACCTGAAGGTTTTACCACTAGTGTGTAATAAATAGAAAAACAATTAGTCCTGAAATGATCCAAATATAACTTCTAAAATATTGTTAGTGGTTCTTCCTTGTAGAATATTTTTTATCCTGACAAGAGGGATTTGTTATACAGTGCATAATCTGTAAGTGTAGTATTTATATTATTAGAAATCTTGAATTAAAATGACTACAAGTTAACAACCTTGTGAATGTGTTGACCTTTTAATATGTACATATGTGTGATAAACTTTTTGAGATACAGTACTGATGATTTTGAATTATTTAAATGTGATTTAAAATTATAAAATCTTATAAGTGAACTGCTTAATTAGTTTATAAAGTTCATAAATCATAGTTGGTAACTCTTGACCATCATAATGTTTAAAAAGTTTGTTCTATAAATTCACATGTATACAATAAACTGTTGTGGTATTTGATTTATATAATATTCATGGGATTAATTGAAATTCTGTGTAAAACAAAATCTTTATATCAATAATTTTCTAGTTGTTACATGATTAGAAAACTGTTTTGAACTGCAAGGTTTATTACACAGGTGCAGTAGAAAATGAAATCTTATGCGTTCTGGTTTTTATTTTCTTGGTTTTTGTAAAATTAGGTTTATTTAAATACTTAATTTCAGTCCAGATAAAATGTTTTCTATGGTGTTCATATTTTATCACCATGGGGAGGGAGATTTGTGGATTAAATTCCCATCTTTAAGTTTATTTTAATATATGAAAATTGTTGCTCATGTATTAATAACTTGTACACCTGATTAATACTAGGAAGGAATAGTTCAATGTGACTTTTAAGTGTTAATATTAATTAGAATATTATAATTGTATATTTGGGCATTTTGAGTTGATCACATTTGCAGAAATACATTAATTTTTTTTTAAGTTGCTCATTTTTCACTATATGTAATTGTATTTAGTTTCGTTTGTATGTTGTGAAAGTACAGATAAGATGAACGTGACAATGACCAGTTTAAAACTGATATACTGTACAGAAATAATTATGCAAGTCAGAGTGTACAGAGTAAAGTTTGTTTTTATATTTTATCTGACTGGAGTTTTTAATTGAAATTGTCTCTCCCTGTTTTTATAACAGCAGATCCGATGAATTACAAAAGGTGGAACTCCGAAAATAAAACATTCGAGGCTTACAAGGCCAGACGCATTCTATTCGTTTTACAGAATTTTGTTATTGTATTAAAACAAAGTATTTCTCAGTGGTACCTTTGAAGGTTTATAATGCATAAATTTGGGATTTGATCCCTAGGATAAGCATTGCGCAGCTTTGCAACAATAAACTGAGAAAAATTGAGAAGTTCGGTACAACTGAAGTCTTTAATAATGTACTTCCACTTTCAGTCTTAGTCTACAATGGTTGCAATTAAGAAAGATAAGAGACTTGCATGTCATGCTACTTCCAATTTTAGTTCACTTGAATATTTCACTGTTGCTTTATCAGAAATGTCTTTAATTAAAAAACAGTTCATGGAATTTCTTTTGTGGTTTGTTCATGTTTTGTAAAATTAATGATACAAGGTTTCATTTTAAGAAAATTTTAATAAAAATACAAAATTGTACATAAACCAAGTAAAGCCTGCAAATGCATAATCCATCCAAGCTAAAATATTAAGTATAATTTAATTTGGCTTTAAATTATATAGTTAACAAAAGTAATTAGCTAAAACAATTACAGCAGCAAAGGCAAATGCAATATGGAAAATTAACAAATTTTGAAGACAAAAATATGATCGTTTTACTTTGAAGGAACTTGGTAACTATTTCTTAACCAATTTACAATGCTAAATCAGGGGTTTGATTCCCTCAGTGGACTCAAGCACATAGCACGATGTGGCTTTGCTATAAGAAAATATTTCTTAATATATAAATATTTCTTATCAAGGAGAAGGGGGGGAGATATAACTTACAAAATTTAACATTTTAAAACTTATAAAGTATCCTTTGGAAAGTGATGATTTAACACTCAAGTATAACTTCTTTCAGACCAGAAAAAAAAGCAAGTCTTTGTTATAATCTTTTTAATGCAGTTTACATATCTAGGGGTATGTTTAACCAATTTGCAAATCAGTGCAGCTGAAGGATGGGGAGATTCCACAGCTCTAAACAGTTTCAAAACCTTCGGGAGGGTTGGGAAGTTATGACATTTTATGTTGTCACATCAGTGAAAACAAAATTAGCTTTATAAATATGTATATCAATGGACTTCATAAACTACAAACTGAGAACCCTACTCTAAAACAGCTAAATGGCAAGTGATCATGGGAAATTTAATCATTTGCAAAATGTTCCAACATCATGCAATCAAGACAGAATTAAACCGTACAGAAATGTTACCAAACTGTATAGGAAGCAAAAGATTAAGACCAACGTTAGCACAGAATCACATTTAAAGTTTACCAAACGTTACAACAATCTCTTCCGACATGAAATTGGACAAATGTTAAATTCTGATCATGGACGTTTTTTGGAGTGTTTCTTTACACTGCAGATATAAAATGTAATTGGTGCTGAATTTGCAGACATTAATTTTTAATAATTATCAAGACTATCTTTTCCTTCACAAAATGAAAAGCAACATCAGGATGTAGCATCTAACTTCTGTTTTTACTTACAATATGATTGTTCAAGTTCGCTGTCTTCATGTGCATGTTCTATCGAAAACAAAAAAAAATGTATTGGACCATTTCTGAAAGTTAAAAAATAAAAAGCTTTATGTTTATTGGAATTAATTATCATGAGGGTTGCACTAGACACCCTTAAGTATTTGTCACAGTTTCTTCAGGAAAAGGAACTCCACTGATGTCGCGAATGAAAGTAAGGTTCAAACTGCTGTAAAAGCATTACATGTTATGAAACATGCAAATAAAACAGATGCTAGTACAATGAAAGACAAGCACTGAAGAAAAATTTAAGTGAGATGTTTATCAAAGAACCATCTGAAACTACAATACAAAAATATGGAGAATTCTCCAATCAGCAATTATAATGATTGCTGGACAACATCAATAAATGGTATCTTAGAAAATGCTCCCATACTGGACATTCTATCAAGACCATCAGAAGTAAATGAAAGAATACTATTTGAATGGAGTAAAAGCTTGAGATTTTACAACTCCAAACCCATAAAAATACGTTCTTTAAGCTCCCTTATCATACACCAGTTCAGAAAATATGAAAATAACAACACACCTAGGAGACAATCCAAACGAGCTGATCACTCTGTTGGTATAATTCCTGCATCTACTGCCAAGGAGAAATGTGGCTTCAGGGCAAAAAATTTGTACCTAAACACACAAGAAACTTTTGGTTAATTGTCCTCCCATTGATGCTTTCCATGTTCAGAAATACGTAAAATGTGGTTCACAAGGGTCACCACTTTGCCAGGAGGCAACCCAACAGTAAACAATAAAAACCCTCCTAAACAGTAACTAAGCTCTACTAAATTAAAAAAAAAAAGTCTACTACCTGAGCTAATGTAGTTGTAATTTTGTAAAAATAACAAAAGGCATAATGGCTAATACTTTTGGTTTTTTCATTTGAAACAGGATATACTGCTTAAATACAGAGTTTTGCTTCCCCCTTCTAGCATAGAGAAGATACATTTTATGCTAAGTTTATTTTGAAAATTTAAGTTTCAAAGAAGCAATATAATTAGTTGTGTTCAATTACAAAATGAAAAGTTTTAAACACAGTGTTACCTTTAAATTCCAATGAATTCATGGTGGTTGAGGCCATATTCCAGGCTCTGCTGTGGGAACTTGTACTCCCCCTGGATCCCCCCCCCCCCATCCAGTTTTGATCTTTCTTCCACCTCCCACTAGAAATTTAACAAATTGCATCCTGCTATAAATTATTCAAAACTGCCCAAAATTACTTTATATTCTTTGTCTTCTGTAAGTGAATCAATCACCAATTCTTCTGACCTGATGAAAACCATAACTGATATTAATCACATTGGTTGTGGGTCTTGTCTACATATCCATATCTTTGAGTGAAAAATTCATATATACATAGAAAAACTGGGTTCACTCATCATCACTACCCTTTACTACCACATGCACTAAAACCAGTCAACACATTTAATGTTAAACAGTAGCACATTGTTTTATTGCTTTGGCAGCATAAAAGATTTACTAAAGGCCCATTAGAATATTTCAAAAGTAAATTTCAAACAAGACAGAATATCCTTAATTATTCAAGTTAAAAAGCTTCTTGTTTTTAAATTGCAGTTTAAAAGTAAGGCACAATCTGAGAAATAATGAATTGTCATTCTACAAAGTTAGGAGAAGCAACTCTTTCCAATAAGGCACAGAACACTATGAAGAAATATCCGACTATTATTTGAGTTGTGACCCATACAAAGATGCTCAAAACTTAAGAAAATATGATTCATTGTCTTTAGGAGAATGGAGTTGATGGTATAAAAATAGATCTTAGAAATGATTTAAGCTTTACTTCACAGAAGGTTTACAGTTATTCAGGTACCTTTAGTGTGTACTAAATTTATGCAAGGCTTTTTTCAGCTCTCCAATAATTTTCACCATTTTTTTTTTGTTTTTAATTTCACAGCCAATCATCATATTTTGACATATGGTTGCTATACAACAGAAACCAACTATTTTTTACTCAAAAACAAAAACTGACACAAGTGTGACCGAAAAAGAAGTCATGAAACAAATGTCATTGACTGATGGAATGTATAAGTAACATAGTATCATTGAGAACATTCTAATGTTATCACATAATAATACTGCCCAAACTATGTATTAAGTCAGTTATAAATAACAAAGTCAGGTATTATTAAAGGAGATCATTAGTTACTAGAAAGTTTAAACTGTCATCTTTTATGTATAAGTCTCAAAATATAGAATGGAATTAATAATTTTATATAAAAGTTGCTTGAATAAAACTAAATGCACTACACATAAATTAAAACTAGAACAATAATTTACAGCACTGCACATACAAGTAAAATACATTCACATTTTCCTACACCAAAACTGTATTTCCGGTAACACCTGTTGCCTCTCGCACATTAGCTTTATCCCAACGAAACTTTCTCTTCTCTGCCAATCTAACATTGATACAAATTATACCTCACTTTCTCTAGTCTTTTATACTCTACTATATTATGCCTTAGTGATTTTAATCTTATGACTCTCCACTTACATCAATGCATCTTTTATACTAGATTGGTATATAAGCTCCCTGATATTACTTCTTATTCACTTATTTGAGTCTTGAAAAATTATCAGATCCACACAACAGCCACAGTGGAGGAAGGGAATTAAGTGTGAATGAAGGTAACTATTATCAGTAGCATAGAAAAAATGTAAACTTCCAAAACACACTGACAAAGTGGAAGGACCAGTGAGGACAAGATCCACACAGAAAACAAAACTGAGAAGAGGTATATCACAGTATTGGGGTCCACATCACTTCTAGAAAAGATACGTGTATGCTCTTTTCCCATATAATACCAAATCTAAAACATGAGCAGTAAATGCTATATAGCCACAGTATCAAAACCATAACATTGGGAGAAAAAATATTCAAGGAGATATTTATTCTAAAACTAGTTCCTCCTGAAATACCAGATGCATCTCTTCTGGATATATCACTCACAAGAATCATCCAGTCCAACCGTGAAGATGAGATCTCTTTTCTCATCATTGGAATTTTAAAGCTGTGGATCCTAAGCAATATCTAAGGTGTAGCAACTATGGCATGGGGGCTGTAGTGTTATATCAACTGGATGACAGTAATATGATATTAACCATAACCAGCCTGAGAGTTACATAATGTTGCATGTTGAGCCACCTGAATTACAAAGAGAAGGCATGCAACACAAAAGTGGACAAGCCCCCTCCCAACCTAAATAGCATGACATGCAATAAACCAAACTTGGAATTATTGGGCCCATTCATGGCTCACTCAACCTGAAGAAAACAAAAGATCATCTGACCTCAGATTACAAACCTAAATCCTAACTCTCAAAATTGAGACACAAGGCAACACCTCTGCCTATAAATTAAGAGGAGGATGTGGAATCAAGTAGTTAAACCAGTGGCTCAAAGATTTGATGCTCTACATATAGAATTACAACTTCAAGAGACTTTCCCATGATCATGGAAAGTAACATAAGAACCAAACAGGACTATGCTCAAAACAACCAGATGGCAAAGTGACATCTATGAAATGGAATTAATAGGAGGCTCTTACATAGCCTAATCCTACTCCTACTAAACATCTGGGAAACTCATCTAGGGTAATGGGTGGGAGGATATCCAGCTTTGCAGTCTTCTCTTGGAGTAGAACAAAGTGTTCAAACATCACTCAGGAGGAACTGACCTCTGCCCAGGACTCCTGCAACTAGAAACTGGGAACGGTAAGGGCTCTCATGTCTCACTATGAAGAAATGGGAGATTTCACATTGGAGGGTCTCAAGGAATGATGCTCCAAAGACTGCCACAGGTGAACTACATTCCCTATTTGAAACAAGCAAACCAACCCAGATTTATTGAATAAAGGGGTTGGAAGGGAAGGGAAAAAATCCCATTATGCTTTCCTCATGGTAGTCTAGAAGTGGCAATCCAGTGTTGTATATTATGTATGGTACTGAATAATTGTGTTCAACCCAGAAAGCACTAAGATGGTCTTGTGGAATGCCCCATCTCAACAGATCTCATTGTTACTAAGAATTTTATTTATTTGTCTGCTGTGTAGATTTGGAAAAAAACACACCTGTCCAGGCAACACTTGCCACTGAGAGGTACCCAAATGATAATGACTAGAGAGTCCATGAAAATAAATAGAATAACACAAAAGAAATGAAGTCACTCATCTGTTACAATTGAGCCAGGGAGTACAGAATAGCCATGGAGGAACAGTTAAAACATATCTGAAGAGGAAATAAGTAAATCATGCACATAGTGCAATATAAAGGTGTTAGGGTAATCCACATACAAGCCTGTACTACTTCCTCCAATAAGTAATGAACTGAGCTGCCAGGGACATTGAGGTATCTCAAGCTTATTGAGATGAGACTTGAAGTAGTCTCTACTACTCCAATGGAAACCCAGAATAAACCATATGAACAACTTGATAAATCCAACCTGTGAGAGTGGCAGGGGATAAGTCACATGACATGATAAGATCCCACTGGATAAACAGTAACATGACCCCAAAATATTTCAGTACATACCATAACATCAGAGAACCCAAACTGGGCCTAAAAGATCTGGATCCAAGCAGTTATATCCATGTGAAATGGAAGAGTGATGAATAGGAGAGAAAATCTTATCTCCTTCTCTAGCTGCTGAATTTTTGTATAGAAAAGAGATGTCTGGATAAAATTAAATATAAATGGAACTGTAAAGAGTCCTGTAAACATGAAATGCAAATGCCAATGCCTACTAGCTAATAACAGATAAAAATAAGTCTTAAGTGAAAGATTGGCGAGATAAAGCATGGTGAACCACTGTGACATCTTCATCAGGAATCTGGAAATGATGTTGAGGATGGATAACACAAAAATATTTCAGAAGTAATGACAAACCCTGGAATCAGAAACTTTTCTTCTCTTAGAAATAAAATAGCTGATAAAGCAGTCTTATACAGAGAAATAGCCACAGGCACTACACCTCTGCCAAATGACCATGTCAAAAATTGAGGCATGAAACTCAGTGGGATGAGAGACCATTGATGATAAGTAAACCATTTGCATTGATTAACTTTCAAAGAACATTGATAAATGACAAATGTCAATAAGGATGACACCTGAGAAGTCAATCCCTAATATTGTGCAATGGACAGCATAAATACCAGGTGTGAAGTTAAAGGACATCAACTGCTAGATTAAAAATTTATCCAAGGCTCACATAAGAGACATGACCAGAAAGGTGGAAGAGGTTGACACTCCTGAATATATTAGAGAATTGGAAACTAGGGCTGGCTTGGCCAATGAGGTGCTGCCAGGGAACTCAAAAGATACAAAACCTTGAGGAAAAAGTATCCATCCTATGAGAAGAACTCTGTTGGGACACCAGAACATGACAATCTAGGAGAATCATCTGATGTTTAGACCCACAAACATACTCTCTTCTTTTGAAATGTACGAGATAACTCTGAAATTGCCAGAATAAAGCATTACCCCCTTCCTTCGTAACAATCTTAGAAACTGAGTCATAGTTCACTGGACAACTAGAAGTTCTAATAGAATGATGTGAAGAGAAATTTTCTCTTCTGTCCTAAAGCATATGAATTCCATATTCTCTATACAAGTGCCCCAGCCATGGAGAGAAGCATAAATGTATTTCTAGATCTGGGCATGATAGAGGGACACTTACTGTCATGTTGACCCTGTTCAATCACCAGCAAACATCTTGCAAATTGAAGCCAACAGAACCACCAGACAATTTAGATCATCTTTGCAAATGCTCCATTAGTCCCATAAGGACCAGTAAGGATCTGCATGTGAGCCTGACCTAAAGGAATGAGTGATCCCAAAGATTCCCACACCCCTAAAACAGACATACCCACATGCACTAGTGGAGGAGAACTGTTTTTAAAGAAGTACTCATTCCATGACCTGAAAGCACAATGGAAAGTTTGGCCCAAATTAACCTGGAATTGAAAACCACCTCTAGATGGATGAAATACTGTGTGGAAGAGTATATTTTATTTTTTTGTATTAAATTCCTCTAACAAAGTCTGAATGTAAAGTCTTCTGAATGGCAGGAAGGGGTGAAAAGAAGCCAACTGTCCATGTAATGGTGAGCATGAATGCCCAATGAGTAAAGGAGACAAGAAAAAGATCTGACTATTCAGAAAAAATGTATAGGGCAGATGCAAAGCCAAATGCAGGAGCACAAAACTGGAAAACCTTGGGGTCATGCAAAAAGAGGGAACAGAGTAAAGACTCCACAATTGGAATATAAAATTAGACATTGGTGAAATTGAATTTTGTCATCCATAAACTGGATGAAAAGAGCCACCATAAGCAAAAAAACAACAAACTCCAAGGTAAATCACGTAGGCTGGAGAAAGCTATTGATACAAGAATGGTTAATGACAAGTTGCCAACTGCCTGCCTTTTTTGGTACTAACAACAATTGGGTATAAAATCCCTCCAGAAAGGAGTTGAAGCACTCTGGCCTCTTTGAACCAAAGATCCTGGATAGCTTGATCTCAACAGCTGGACGTCAGATGGTTCTTGGGAGTTGAAAGCCAACCTGTACGAGAGACAGTGGAGGAAGAGGTACGAGTTGTGTGATCAATCCTCTCCCGAGAACTTGAATGATCCATTACTTGTGGTGAAGATCTTTCATACTGAAAGAGACCCTTTCAGTCAAGACCTCTGCAAGGTTGTCAGCCAAACTGTAGTCTTACTTGATGATGAAAAACCCACTTGAAATAAAAATATATCTCAAAATGGCTGGTATGGGTATTAACACCTTTATTGATGAGGAGAGAACAATGTTTTGATCTTTCTAGGTCATCTTCAGATTAAGAAAGAGAGAGTTTGAATGTGACCATTGATGGATACGTCTTAGGGGCAAGAGTATAAACGGGTATGGAATTGTAGAGGGCGTTGCAGGTGGATGTTAGGTTATTAATTAGTATAGGTATAAAGGTGTTCCTTTATAATGGTTTAACTTTGGTTTTTGTTGCTGTATGATTAAGGCATCTTTGATTTTACCTTTGTTTATATTTGTTTCCCTACTTAATATCTTGGTGTTTTCTATTGTTGTGTTTATTTGAGTTGCAGTGTAGTGGGGTAACAAAACAGGTGTAAGCAAGTTATAATTCATACCAATGCTTGAAGAGCAGAGAAAAGAAACTTTCATTGGGACAAAGCTAAAGTGTGAGAAATGGTGCATTTGGGAAAAATATATGAAAATTATCACTATAGTGATAACAGTCTTCTCACAATGTTAATACAAGGGTTGGGATATTTCACTAGTACCACCTGCCAACCAGAAGTTCAATGAGAGTGGCAGGCAAAAAAGGGTATGGAATGCATCAACTAAGTATGGAACATTAACCCCATCTGGTGGTGTGGGGACAAACACCAACTCTTCCCCAAGGCACACAATGGCTTTCAGCAATCCTGGTGTTAGTGCATAATCAAGTCAAATAACTAAGAAAAAACAAACAAACAAAAATCAGGAAAAAAAATAGTTAGAACCTAAAAAGAAAGTAAAATAACCACCACTATACAAGAGTTTTGAAATAATAACCTGCAGAAGTTTATAACTTATGTTAACAAAATTCCCTTCTACAAAATGAGCCCAGGATAACTAGACACCAAACATAATTTCAAAACAAAACAGAAAATGTTAATTTTCAGCAGAGGTAACAAATACTAGTAAAAATGTTGGCTGGGTTTTCAAAACTAAATAAGTAAGCTTATTTCACTTTTATGAACTGTATTTTTCTTATGCACATAATATTTTCAGCATATGGTTTGTCTGAAAGTCATTATAGTTTGTGCAACTTTTCCCATGTCATTAAGTCTTGTTGATGTTACTATTCTATCAGTAAAAAACTATAATCAAACAACTCGAGGTTCCTTTGGTTCATTTTACTTGACAAGAAACGCACAGACCTTTTTCTCTTTATTTTAGCTTCTTAAACCCAGCCAAAAATCCCAATTTACTCATCTGACAGTGAAAACATCCGACAACGCTTACGCCTCCCTGGCTGAAAATGAATCAAAACAACATTATTATCCACAAAACTAATAAAAGTGGAGTTTTATAAGGAATTGTGATAATTATTAGAAAATCAGGAAAATAATTCTAGCTGAAAGTAGAGATAAATTAAGGATTTAAAGTTAATACTGCAACACTTCCATGTGTAATATACAATTCTGACCACACTACTGAGTGTTATTAACAGAAAATGATAACACTGCCTTCTGCTTGAATATAAATTGAACATACTATAAACATCTTCCTGTTCCATAGGAATCTAAAAATTGTAGCCCACCACTATTTTAACCTATCGAACAATGAAGGTTTAAAAACACTAAACCTGTTGCGTAATTAATAAATCAATGTGAAGCACTTCTAAAAAAACAAAACACTAACCCACCTCTTGTAATTTAAAAAAAAAATGGTGATAAGTTAAAAATGATGGCTAAAAAGTGATGACGAATCATCATACAGAAAACAAAACAATGATAAACAGTCAAATGTAAGAGTCACTAACAGATACAAACAAACTTTAAATAATTCTATTTATACCCCATTCTGATAAACTGGAGTTTTATCCAGGTTTGACATGCTCTTTTGTTTTCCTTTCTCTCCAAATTAAATGAAAATAATGACTTTACCACAATTTCTTGAGTTGACCATTTCAAATTAAAACATCCTATGGTTAGCAATCGCACATTGTCAATAACTAGAAATATAAATAAATAAGAAATCTGCCAGCTTCAAAAACTCAGTTATAAAAATTTCAAGCATCAAAAATGAGTTGGTTAACAATTGTTTGGCTACTTTGAAATAATTGATTGCTAACAATATAATACAGATTTTGTTTTTGTACCCTTTTTGCTGTGAATAACACGTTTCATTCACAAAAATGTGTCTTATACTTGAGTCTTTCAAACATTATCTTTTTGTAAACTTTGTTAAGCATATTAGTTACACATTTCACATGCTCAAGTATAATACTATTAGCATGTCTCCCAAGATATATATATATATATATATATATATATATATATATATAAATACACACAGACTTCTTTAATTTAAAATAATGTAATTGGCCAAACTCTAAAGAACAAATGGATATGAAATTTTATATAATGTTAAAACATTTTAATATCAGGTTTGATTTTTGTTTTTTTAATTTCATCTTCTGTCAGGAATAATTTGTCTAGTAGAACCATAAGGAGTCATTCCAGCTTGAGAGGCTCCTCTGTTGGTCCCTGTCTGAAGGCTAAGAACAGTTTTCCCCATTTCTAGTTGTTCTTTAGTAAAAATTCGTTTATTCTCGTCAGCAACTTTCACACCTATGACTGGACCATCAAATCCATTTCTTTGAGCCTAAAAGTCACCAATTCAAATGAGGGCAAAAGAAAAATATTCTATGAATAATCAATTAATATACTTTTTTAGAAAAAATATAAAACAAAATTTACAAGTCTTTAATTATGGATTTTTTTCACTTTTAGATATCTTTCACATTAGAAATAAAAACACATTTAAAAGTAAACAAACACTAAAACTTCAACACAACTTAATAACTATAGCTGTTGAATGAAAACTAAACGTTTGAAATGTAATCCTTTCATAAAAGCCACATATAATTAACATTCATTTCAGGTTTATAGTTTTAGTATACATGTTTACTATGTGTATACAGCATTATAAATATTTATTGAAATAGATGATACACATATAACATTCACAAATTCTGTGTACTTAGAACGAAATATTAATTTGACATTAATATAATGTTATAACAAATAAATTGTACAGTGTGATAGTATTGCGTTTTTTACCATAAGGTTATAAAACAGTTGAAATATCCTGTATTATATGCCATAATTCAACAAACTTGTTTGATGCTTGTTTGAACTTTGTAGTTTCCATAAGCCTACATGGCGTTAATAATAATAACAGACTTTATGCAGACCAAGTCACATTTGCAAGTTTTCCCATCAGTTACTTTTTACTTCAGATATTTCACCACATTTACTGCATGCTTGGGTTTACTGGAAATACTGCAAATATCAGTTTGCTCGTTCCCACCATGAGTCAGAGTACCACAACATTTGTAAAGATCTCAAACGTCACGGGATGAGATGCAGCCTGGACTTGCAATGCTTCACTGTGTATGTTGACCATGAAACCACTGAATACACTGTTGTTCATTTCTGCCATACAATTTGAATTCACCTGAGTACCCTTTTACTTCTTTGCTCATTTCAGTGTTTGAAGTCTGATATGCATTTCAACTTTCTGATTTGGTTTCCTCTCCTAAACAAAGTTTTTAAGCAGTTACACATATTAACTGTAAAGTTTTTTAAGCAGTCTGTTTGATTGTTTTGTTTTTTGGAATTTCACGCAATGCTACAGGAGGGCTATCTGCGCTAGCTGTCCCAAATTTAGTAGTATAAGACTAGAGGGAAGGCAGCTAGTAATCACCACCTACTGCCAACACTTGGGCTACTCTTTTATCAATAAATAGTGGGATTGACTGTCACATTATAATGCCCCTTGGCTAAAAGGGCAAGCACGTTTGGTGCAATGGAGATTTGAACCCGCGACCCTCAGATTATGAGTCAAACACCTTAAGGGTTCTTCACTTTAAAAAAGTAATATTTTTGACTCATGATAAGTGACAAAAGTCACCCAGAGAGTTGAGTTTGTTATATTAAAAATTAAAATAATTTTGAATATTCATATCAGCAAGTTGCACAACATTCACAGCCAACATAAAGTCTCACTGGAGCTGATTGTTATCTGATCTACAGTTTTACACCACTTGATATTTAGTAGGTAGTTTGTTGGCACTAAGAACTAATTGATTTTTCAAACAAACAATATTCATATACTCAGGTCATAATGATGTGTTTAGACTGGGGGATTTAGAATTTCCAAATTGCGAATATCTCTTGTGCTTCACGTCCTGGGTGGTCATGGTGTACAGATTCTTTTGTACAGCTGTTGTCACCGATGAACACTGATAAGTAGCTTCCTTTCCATAGAAATAAGTGATAAATGTGATACTTAACAATAAACTAAACTTTGTTAGACATCCAGGAAATCTGTTCGAGTGACATAGCTTTTAAAACCCAAAATGTATTTACCAGGCCTCCTAGTGAAAACAAACAGTTCACCACCTGCAAAAAACAAAGAACATGTAAATATTTTCAGAAAACCAAATGAGAAGTTAATAACATGATTTTAAATTAAACAATCTTTTCAGTTTTAGGTCAAAACAATAACACAAAAGAAACTTTTGTTAAGAATACAATTACAATTAAACTACGAATGCAGTAAATTTAGTAAAGGGGAATGGCAGAACTGTTTTTATTTACTAAACAGAACTTTGAACTTTAACAAACTTAACCAAAACATTGTATTTTCATTCTTATAATCAGTGCGTAGATCCTGGGGGATGGAGGGTATACATCCCCCCTTCATTTCAGATGGGGGTATGGTGCATACAATCATCCCCCCTACAGTTTGGTCTGTTGAATTGTTTTATTGCATCACAGGCCTACAAAGTGTGTGTTTGTTCTTGTGATTCTCGTATTCTTACCAATCGAATTACATAATTAGGCCTAGATGTAGACTTTTTCAGTAGCCGAAATGTACATCTTTAATATAGGCGTACTTCTAAGCTTTTCGATCTAAGCGATAGTTCGTAAGTATCAGTCAGTAGGCTTAAGTATACATGCAAGTGTCGTGGCAACAAGATTACTCTGTTACTGCATGTTTACAGCTTTCAGGTTCACATAATTAGAGATTACCAATTTACAAATTGAACAGTCCACATAAGTGGTTGCAAAAATCATCCCCCCCCCTATTGGGTGTAAAAAATCTACGCCCCTGCTTATAATAATCTTGTAATTACTATGAAAAGCAACAATAAAACTAATGTATTTCCAAGAAAAACCTCAAAAGATTAACATATCAAAATTTGATTTTTCACAAAATCAACCACGCAAAAAGTTAGGTATCACCGAGTTAATTAGATCTACAAATACAATACACATATACAAAATAAAGGAAATTGCAACCATCTCTTAGAAAGTATACTGCAAGACCAAAATCAGGATAAAGTGGAGAAACACTGAGGTGCCAAGCCAAACAAAACTATGCAAGAAATACATACCCAGTTTGAATACCTTCTAAGAAAGCTCTTACACTAATAAAATATTATCCTAGCGTACAAGGCATAAAACTGTTATATCAGAATATTGAACGATATTAAGCTAATTATTTAACTGTGCATTTGCGATTTTCTTATAGCAAAGCCACATTAGGCTATCTGCTGTGTCCACCGAGAGGAATCTAAACCATGATTTTAGCATGGAACAGCTTTACTCTTATTGCTTATTAAATGGTAGCACAATTCATTACTTACCAAGTAAGGGTTCTTCTTTTCATAAAGGTCATTCACTTGAAACATATCCCAAGATTTAAGGCCATAATTTAAGCATCCTTCAAAAACATTTCAATATTTTCCATCTGGTAATGAAAAAAAAAAAAAAAAAAGATTAATCTATAGAAATGTGCTAATTGAAAACAAACATGAACATAAAAATAGAGAAACATTACTCAACATGGACTCCCTTTAAGATTTAAATAATTTTACTAAAATGCACTTACAGAACCTTAAAGCATCACAGGGATACTCAAATTTGGGTAATAAAATACCAAATTGAAGAATTTAAAAAACTGTATTACTTATTCACAAACAAACATTAAATGCAGTACCTGTGACAGTATCAAAGAAAAGTTGATTTGACAACAATGATAAACTGAACAAATTCCTATATTTATGCAAGTACTGCAACCTACCTGTTTAAATGGAGAAGCTGATTTGTTGATTTTTGTTACAGCACCAGGCATTATTCTATTTATCAGTCTACAAGTAAGGAAAACGAAACACATTTATTAAAAACTACAGGCTTAATGGTTTTTTAAAAATATAAATACAAAAAACAACAACAATTGTAATATGCGTATCAATGTAAGCAGCTGGTAGATCACTATGGTTGTGTATCATATCCAGAGGCGTAGTTAGAGTTTTCAGCACCGGGGGACAAAGTCAGTTTTCGCACCCCCTCGTTACACAATTTTCCTATTTATGTAACATCAATTTGGTGCCCCCACCCACCCCCAATGCTGTGCCTGGGGACAAATGTCCCCCTTGCCCCCCTAGCTACATCATTGTTCATATCTCAAAAGAAATCACATTCCTTGTGCTCAGGAGTTTGTTATTTGAAGGTATAATACTACTCAAACTGTCAACAAATCCATGTGTTTACTATTTCAAATGTAAATAATACTGTGTACATGCCCAATGACCTGTTGCTGTAAAACATGCTGGTGCATTTAAAAGTACCCTTCTTACCTGTAATGAAAGAGAGAAGTAATTTATTGACATTCATTAACAGTTATAAAATGAATACATGGATACTAGTATTAGTTTGTTTCATATGAAATGGCTGACTGTGTAGGTAAAAAAATTAACATATTTTTAACAAACAAATTTTTATTAATCAAAATGTGCTCCATTTGCTGCAATGGTTTCTCCCAATGGGATGCTAATAAAAATATCCTGTCTCTATAAAACTCCACTCTTTTGAAGACAATAAATTCTTCAAAGGCTTGTACAATTGTACAATAGTTTCCCGATTTGTAAATGTTTTGTTCCAGAAAAACAGCTCCAAGTACTGGAACAAGTGATAAATCAGTCAGATATGTCAAGTGTGTATGGTGGATGCTCCAAAATTTCATATTTCAATTCTGTCAATTTTGAAGTGGTGATTAATTTGCAGTAAAATTGCTCCATATCTGTTCACCACCAATGACGGCTGTTTGGTGGTTAATTTTCAATACATTTTATGAATTTGTCAGCAGTAAGATTGTGCTGTAATTGTTTCACCTGGTTGCAGAAAGGAATAATGGACAACCATACTGTCATCATTACCTTTTTTGGGTGCAAGGGTGGTTTTGGTATGTCTTTGTGATTCACCTGCATTTAACCATTGTTCTGATCTCTTCTTGCTGTCATATAGGATTCACTTCTTGTTGCAGGTAACTATTTACTTCAAGAATGACTCCCTCTTGTTCCTAACCAGTTTCTGCCCTTCTGTCAATTTGTAAGGTACTTATTTTGTCAATTTTTTTAACCTTTCTGACTGCAGTCAAGTGACGAGAAACAGTTGCACTGGAAACGTCCAAGTCTGTTGAAAGTGCCAAAACAGTCATTTGTGGGTTAGCTTACACAATAGTTCTTAATCTTTCTTCATTCACAATAGATTGAGGCCTTCCTCAGAATGAAATTCCTGGAACCAGTGCTGAATAGTCCACCAAGAAGTAAATGTCAAATGGATTTTTTAAACAGCTTCTACTGCATTTATTCCCAATTTGAACTCATACATAAAAAGTAGTCTCAATTATGTTGAAGACATCTTGTATATGATTCCAAAGAAACAAAAATAATTACAACTTGTCACGACAGACAAATGAGAGCACAGCACTGTTGTCAATACTGAATAGCTTACAGTCAAATTACTGTATCCAACTTGTCCTAATCTCAGTCACTCTTCAACTAATTGAAAGTCAGCAATTTCACATAAAATGACCTAATAGTTTCAGACTGTAGATGTGACCTAATCACCTTGCTTGTTATGTACGAATGAAGTATGTCCTAACCTTATCTGAATAACATATTATACAGACTTAGAAGATATTTATGGTTTCATTGAACAGAATAGAACAACAAATTAAACAAATGAATACAGAATGCAGTATATTCAGCATTTTCATATAATAATAATGACATATATTAGAGATCACTCTTTTACAAATTATTAGTTGGAAGTTTTGTTAAAAAAACACTTAAAAAACAAAACAGGTTCAAACCTTTACACCTAAGAATTTAAAATAATGTGTGTTTCAGAAAATGATTTGAGCAGTGTCTACTTGACCTATGTTTTATAAATTTTGTTTTGGAAGCACTAGTTTGATGCAGGCTTACTTTAGCAATGCAAAAGCCATATAATAACATCATGCTATATGATATAAAACAAAAAATGTTATAGAAAAGAAATACAGTAGAATCATTTTACTGAAAAGATAGCCATCTGTGAAATACAGTAAGTTTCTTGCTAAACAGATCGCAGCTAGTAGTACAAGCAACATATAATCAATGCATGGCCAATATAATACAAAAGAATAATATGCCACTTTTAACAAATGTTGCACTTAAATAATTCAAGTGGTCATAAAATAATTAAATATTCTAGAAAGAAAACAAACAATCTATTAATTAAATAAAACAAAACAAAAAAGAAAAACTTCATAATTAGTAATTCTTACAAAAATTAAAAAATGCTACTTAATATTTTGGACATCATAAACCATCAAATTCCAGGATTGAGGTGCTTGCAGCAAGATGGTCATGTGTCTGTACATAGCAAGGTATAGAAAACTTAAATGCCAAACAGATTTAATTCTTGATTCATTAATGTTACAAGATGTCGTTACGATAACAAAATGGCTCACAAATATCATAATTATTTTCAAAATATGTCAAGAGAAGTTACAAAGTTATGAGGTTGGCTCACTAAATTAACAATCAGCAAAAGTGATAACAGGTCAAAACAATTCTGTAGTTTTATTTCTAAAAAGTGTATGAAACATAAGATCAACCTCATACTTTTATCATAATGCATGCACCATAGTGACTTTAAGTAATGGTTCATGATAAAAACATGCATTATTATTATTCATCCTGTATGTATGAAGCTGTCCGATTCACACCAGACATTAACGACAAAAAGGCAATATTCACAACCTTTTCTTCACTCATTCAATAATTTACTTTGTACTCTCTGGACCTAATTGTATAGGGAAATGGTTAACATGATGACAACCTTATGGTCTAACAGATGCAAACCAGCAAAAAAAAAAAAGTCTGGGTTTCCAATTTCTAGAATATGTGATTATAATCATAAGTCCCAATATTAATTCATTATAATGTGCAATATGGAACACGCATCATTACACAAATGAGCTTTAGCAGTCGCACTTTCATTACATTTGTTTCATCGAAGTTGATTCTGTTCATAAAAACCCACTAGACAAGGAGAAGATAAACATATGTGATGTATCGCAGAACAATAATCCACCAGTTGCTAGGTTATTACAAGTAACAAGGTAGAAAATATAAAGTTATGCTACATGACATTCATGAGCTTACTCTTACTAACAAGGACTGAATTGAAACATAACATGTAAACCTTGATATAAATAGTATTCTATTCCAAGTTTATTACTGATTTTTAATAAAACATAAAATTAACTCCATTTATGAAAGATAACAATAAAGTCCACTCAGTAAATGTCAAAACATACTGAGAAAAATATGTAATACTTTGCTTATGAATACCAAATATTTAGGCACCAGTTTAGCCTTTGGAAAATTCATATACACTTTAGAAAGTCAACTAAAATTTTACATAAAAAAAAAGTCCATAAATTCATTTTTATATGGTTAGAAAAAAGGCATAACAAGTACCTGCATAATGCTATGCCATCTTTCAAACACTCACAAAAATCCACATAGTCCTCAAAGCCCCTCTCTGGGTTAGGGGGAATAAGCTCCAGGTCTGTCACTTTTTCAATCCATTCTAAAACTTGAAGAGCCTTGTTCATATCAAATTTGGCCCTACTCTAAGTAATAACACAAAAAAACAACTCAGTCATATTTACTTCATAGCAATATTTTTCTCTTTCAGCAATTTACCTTTTATTTATATCCATACCTCTTAAAGTCTCTTAACAAGTGTTAATGTTATTTAAGTCAATTACAACAACACAAGATTGTTTGTATATTGTTGAGAACAAATTCACACACTGGGACTACTTGTGCTGTGCCCACAATGAGTACTGAAACCACATTTTTAGTGCTATAAACCCTTAGACTTAGTGGTGGACCACTGGGATAGGGGGGAGGCAATGATACAAGTAAACAGTAAAAAAATAGACTTTTTTAACAAAATGTTTTTCAAAGTGAGCAAAATAATGCATCTTCATCAGATCCAGTACAATGTCTCACCTTCATGATTACTGACTCTCCCTTTTAAACAAACTAACTTTTGATGTTGAATTCCTATTCATAAATACAACATTTTGCAAAAATTTACATTACTTTGACAAAGTAAAAGATGCATACTTTGAGAAAAATTATAACAATAAGACTTGAACGTGGTAACCAAATGATATCAACCATCAAAATGTACAAGTTTTATAAATATTCAACAAGTTTTTTCAATGATGTTTCAATTGTGGGCTGTTGCTCTAAGTTTTTCTTTCCATGAATTTTTAGTTTTGTGTTCAGATAGACTTGTTTTTTTTCATGTCCTATGTATTCTCCAATCATTTTTGAAAATTTTTAATCATTGTATTCAACTAAAAAATGTTTTTGGCAATTGTTTTATCACACAATTGTCAAAAACATTCTTCAGTTGAATACAAAAGACTAAACATTTTCTTTCTAATGAGATGCCAGTTTCATACAGCAAAGTACCAAATTTTTTTCAACACTATGCAATATCTCATCATGAAAAATACAAGCTATAATTACCAAATTACCTACCTAATTAGATTCTCACTTTGAAACAAATAAGTCTAAAATCGCAAACAAACTTTAAAAGATGTCTTCATAAGTAATAAAAAAAAAAAAAAGATAGACTATAAAAACTATTTAGGCGAGACATTATCTGTATACCACCTTTCTCATTTATAAAGCAGTAAGTTACTAATGCATCATGGTTTAAAGTCTTAGTATAAACTTACAAAGTTTCATAACTTTGCCAGAACATTTTGTTCTAGTTCACTTTTTACTCTTTTTTTTCAAAGTTTTCACGCAAACTCTTGATTTTGAAAGAGATGAGGCCAAAAATTGACTGACATTTTTAAAGCCATAGCTTAATTACTGACAACAAAACAATGTTCTTTGTTGTGGTTCATACAATTAAGGTACTACTACCATTCACATACATGTTAGTTAAACCAGCTAAATTAAAACTCTTACCAATATTTACTTTAGTTTCTGTCCCTACGATACAAATAGTTATCAAATACGTATATCATTCAGTATTATTATTAGTACAGTAAGTTTTTTACATTTAAATGTTACCAAAACTAAAAACAATACCACTATCATCTTTCTTTTCCAAATGGTAAACTATTAACGTACGAGTACCGGTATGGGTGTTTCATGGTAATTTAATGGATGTTGTGAAGTATTTGGTATTTAAAAAAAATATACACCCTTCAAAAAGAATCTTTAGTGTTTTTAAAGCATAATGTCCAACAGAAGAAAAAACAATGACATTTATCAAGTCAACTAGTTTTCAAAACAATATAAAAGCATACAACAAATAATATTTTAAGTATTTAATAACTAAAAAGGACAAAGGGAGGTGATTCAAACCATTTTCTATTTGAAGGATTTCAATAACTACAATGTATAATGGATTACTAACAACACTGAAAATAGAGAGTGTTACATTTAAATCACAAACAGACATTTGAAATTCAAATGCAGTAGTCTGTTAAAAGTAAGCTATACAGCAACAAAAACAGTCATGCCATAAGAGCAAATAAAGACAGAAAACTAAATCATATCACTACTAGGTTTTTAACATCTTACATCTTTGTTGTTTTCTTTTACAAAAACTTATCTGATTTAAAAGAAAAGATTCAATTCAGTTCAGTAAGCAGATGAGATATAGCATCTCAACTTTAAGGTGCATCATGTTTTAATGACTACAGACACATTAGTTAACAATACTATAAAAAAAAACAACAACTGATAAACCTGGCTGAAGCATAACTCCTGTTTCTAAACATTATGTAGTTTATAAAAATTAAATTCTGGAAGTTCCAATGTAATTCTTTATAAAGATAATTTCATTAGCTGTATTTACTAAAACATGTGCACAGTTTTATATAAAATATAAATAAAATTGTAAAACTTAAATTATATTTCTAAATCATGTTTTTAACACAAAAGAAGGTCCTTCTCTTTGATAAATTTTTGATGGTTAAAAACTGTATTAATGTACTGTTTATATCAACAAAATGTGATAATAACAAGGTACATGTAAACTAATATAATTTTTTTCATACACTGGTGAAATCACTTAAAAATAATGCTTGATATTAAAATTTAAATTTTACAGAAAAAGTACTTCCATATGAATTTTAATTATTTGAGAGCAAAACTACATAAACTTGGATGCACACTTTTAAGATAAATAACTATAAATTAATGATCCTTTTTAAAATGGTCCATTTTAACTTTTAACATTTTATAAACCTAAAACACATACATATACATACATACATAAGAGGGAAGAATATCATAATTACAATGGAGAGAGACAGCCAATGCCTTGTTTCATATGGATGACACTTTCTTGTCCACCAATATGTGCTTTTTCAGCTCTAATCAGAACATGCATATATGCATTTATTTTCAAATAATTTCCTGAAACATTATAGCAACATAACGAGAAATATAACTATTACTACTTTACATCAACACTTGTTGTAGGGAACACAATAATTTTGGTATCTATAACAAGAAATGCAATATAATAATCCAGAAAGATAAGCATTTTGAAGAAAGTTCCCCATTCAATCTAACAGTTAACAATTTAAAACGTTACTAAACATTCAAAGGTTAAGAAAACCTCTTACATTCACTTCGGAACTGTAGTAGTAGTTAAAAAAAGAAAGAAAGAAAAGTGAATTCACATGGCTAAAAGTTTTGTAAAATAATACAATTTTTGTGAAAGTTTATATGTAATTATTCAGTGACTAAATATAGCAAATCAAAATTCGAATTTGATTTAAGAGTCCTACTTTGCTATATGTAAAAATTAAATAATGTCAGTAAGAAGAACCCATTGTAGCGGTTGAAATACATGTAGCGTTCTCAAGCGAAACCGAAACGCCCACGAGGTAACTATAATCTTAAACTTACAAAACACTCACTCGTAGTTGTATGTCGAATCGACAGGGTAACTCATGTTTAACGTGCAAGTTACAGTACATTACCTTGATTCAATACATTAAAATCTTACAAATAATCACCACATGAACTTACCTTTAACATGCACTCTCGGGAAAGACCATAAGCAGGTCCCTGATATGCCATAATGAAAATTAGTAACAGAAAGCGAGAAGAAAATAAATAATTCAAACTAACCACTCGTCACCTGCCCTCTACTTAGCAATAGCGTATTTACAGTATATGGACTTCACGCGCTACCAGTGGGTAGAAGTCAGCATATGACGTCATTAAAAGATTCAACCAATTCGGGCGTAAGGAATGGCCGCTCACTTCACGATCAGTATACAATAGATAAGAGCTTTTTATTACACGACAGATGTGAAATTAAAATGTAATAATATCTTCTTGCAGCCATTAACACAACATACACTTTTATAACAACATGTTACATAATGTAAGTTAGACAATAATCGCAAAGGCCAACGAAAATGTTAACATATATCATGTTCCCTTTTTCACGCATTTACGTTCTGTGATTTGTTTATCGTCCAGTTTTAACAATTCCAATCCTGTAAAAAAAAAAAAAAAATCAATTAGTCTGTATTTACTTTACTTGTTTTTCTCATTCCAGTGTAATTGAAAATGATCCAGAGACCAAAGAATCCTTAGAATTTATCCTCGAAGTGTCAAATTAATTCAAGTACTCTTTAACAAGTTTTTAAAAAGCTGTCAAAAGGTTTTAGACATTTTAACTATTAGCTTGGAACAAACAACATAATTAAAACGTAATAACAGTTTATTTATTGGCCATTTGGATTAACATTGTTAATAAGTTAAAGTATTATTATATATTAACTGACAGAAATGCATGTTTAATATTATAAAACATCAAGCAGTTTAAAAACTGATACTGACATTCATTTTACATTTGAATATTTGGAGAAAAAAAATAGCTTCAGTTTTGTCAATATTGATTTTGTGCTTTCAACAGAAACAGAGATACAGAAGAATTAGCAAGTAAATAAAACTGTTGTATTGGCATGTACTGTGGACTTATGTCTTGCAGTGAACATTCTTTAATCCAACTTGTAGAACGTTAAGGAATATAACACTTGTGTTATGATTAAATGGATTGTACGTTACCTTTGTTTTCACCAAATTATCAAAAGGAACTTGCCTAATGAGAGAATTCCTTGCAACATTTAGAATCTAGACCGAACTTCATTATTATATACTATACTTTTTAATGTTGTAATTTGTTAACTAGAAGGCGTATAACGCCCAGAAAGTTTGAAGGATGTGAGGTCGAACTTTTGTAGGACACAGGAACGGAGATATAAATATTATGTTTCCTGAAGGGACATTTGGTTAGTTAGAGAGTTTAGAATATTTTAAAGTTTCCAACGGAGAGTGAACTGGTGAATGTGTTATATACCGTGTTTACTTTGTACAAGTAAGTTGATTTATTTTGCGTTACGTAACGTAATTTGTAACTTATGCTCACGGATATTTACGGAGATGTTCAAGTGTATAGAAACGTTAGAAGAAGAAATAAAGTAACTTGTTATAATTAGGCAGACTAGAATTAAATTAGTTTCACAAAATAATTTAAAAAACTCGCCAACAAAATAATTACGTACAACAATATATTAATATATACATGGACTGAGATAGAAAATTTGCTGAAAATGATAAAGCAGAGGAGAAATGGCTAAAACAGAAAAAGAATGAAAATTGTTTGTTTTTTTCTTTAATTTCTGCTTCTTCCTTTTTTTTCTCACAAAGTTACACAAACTGTTGTCTGTAAATAGCCGTCCTTAATTTTAAACTGAAGGTTATAGGAAAAATAGCTGGTCAACAATACCAAGTACCAGCTTTAGAACTACTGTCGTGTAATCGAATAGCATTTGACTAATCACACTTATAGTTCATCTACGGCCAAAAGTATGAAGCGTATTTTTGCAGTAACAGGCCTTGAACTTTCAGATTCAGTCTTAGTACGCCAACTATAAGGCCGTCCCCAACTCAGAGGGACACAGAAAATTAAAAGGGTATAAGGAAAAGTACGCTAATCTAAAGAAGATCAAAGAGAAAGTTCGAATAAAGATATAGGGATTTAAAACAAGGAGAGAAATATCAAAACCAGAGAAGAGATATAAAGAATAATTTAGAAACTAAATAAGTTTGATCAAAAGTAAGATAACGAAAGCCGTAGAAAATAATCAAAAGAATTATATCACCAAACCTGAAAAAGTATAAATGGTCTTTAGTGGTATAGAAGAACCATGATATCAAGATATAAAAAAAGTAAAGAAAGATTGTTGTAATAACAAGGTTAAAAAAAACAAAACACGGGTAATTAACATAGAAACATCAATACCATGATAAAACATCTAGAAAATGACTTTCAAACGTCATAATCAAATAATCCAAACCTATCTCTGCAGTTGCTGAATAATTTTAACCTTGAACACCGTTAACAAAGAAATATACAATAAAAATTCTCCTCTGGTCGATTATTACCATTATGCATGTTATCTGATTGTAAGATCTTCTTGGAATACTCCACTCGTATCACTACCTCACTGTCTTGTGGGTTTTCATATGGCAAAGTCGCATCGAACTACCTGCGGAGTCCACGGAGGGGAAGCGAACCGCTGATTTTTAGTGTTATAAATCCGTAGACTTAATGCTGTACCAGCGGGGAATTCTCAGCGTGTTACATACTTTGGCAAGCTATTTTACTTACAGCCAATGGCCTGGCATGGCCAAACGCGTAAGGCGTGCGTCCGAGGGTTGCGGGTTCGCGCCCACGTCGCGCTAAACATGCTCGGCCTCCCAGCCGTGGGGGGTGTATAATGTTACGGTCAATCCCACTATTCGTTGGTAAAAGAGTAGCCCAAGAGTTGGCGGTGGGTGGTGATGACTAGCTGCCTTCCCTCTAGTCTTACACTGCAAAATTAGGGACGGCTAGCACAGATAGCCCTCGAATATCTTTGTGCGAAATTCCAAAACAACAACAACTAACAACCAACAGAAAGATACCATGTCTTTTGTCTGTTAAAATTAACGGTGATCTAAGTTTCCGATTAAGTTCAGGTCCTATTTACAGACCTTTTTTTTCTTTTTAAAACCTAAGTCTATTATGAAATTTTTCTAGTAGACTGAAAATTCAACGTGCATTTGAATTAAACTCTTTGCTTATTTAGCGTTGTCTATGATAATAAAAAATGAAAATGTTTGACATACTCAGACGTTGTGCACAACTTTTATATAAGAAACATCAGGGCAACAAGCATGTATATTTTATAGTCACATCCGCCAACTGTGTGGAACATTGGTCAATAATGGTGACCAATATGAATAATGCCAGAGGTACTGAGCATAATTTGCATATTTACCGTTTAATCACTTTCTTCTTCACAATACGTGTCATAATTCTTTCGTGTGCCTCCTGGTGGTGCAGCAGTACAGACAGCCCATTGTGCAGCTCTGTGCTTACCTTCAAACAAACAAATTCCTTAGTTGTACTCGTCGTGAAATCCAAATCTCAACACGAAAATTATGTAAATATTACGTAACTCTTTTCGTGAGCGATTTTCGTGAAATAAAGAAATACACGTTTCGAAACCTGTTTCCGTAAGTATTTAACTGGGAAAGTTGAAAGTGGGTTTGTTAGAAACAATTTGCTCACAAGCCAATGCGTATATTTCTTCTAAAACGTTTTGGCGCTTAGCTTTTGGGATAATGTTGTACTTCTGTACTATCATTCAGTGAGATCATACGCAACATTAATAATTCGTACGAGACACACAGCCAACACAACACTACTGTATTATTCGTTATGTTGCGAAACCAATGAAGCTACCATCTGAAAAATCTCAAAAGTTTATATGTTCAAACTATATATTTATAGCCATAATTAGTGACGCCTCAAGTGGTTAAGCACTAACTCTGAAAAGTTATAATGCTAAAAACTGGGTTCCATGGCGGGCATTGCCCAGATAACCCATTACGTAGCTCTGCGCTTCACAACTAACTAATCAAATCCTAATTAACAGAGTTCCATTACCTCGGTGTTCAGAAAACTTCTTAACTTTTCACCTTTTTTTTTTCGTCAGACGTTACTTCAAATAGATCATAATGTTATAAACGGAACTTTATGAGATTAAACATATTACTACTGGGTATCTTAGATAAGAGAAATTTTGGCAGCCTTTGGTACGTGGTTTCGTGATAATATATATCTATCGGATTTTGTATTCGCACTTTCGGAATTGATTGTGTTTTCATACAAAATTTGAAATACTGCCTAAATGAATAATTACTTGCAATGTTTAATTTTTTTAAACCATAAATGTTATTTATATTTCAATGAAGGTAATAAGAACATATGAAAATATAATTTCGTCATTTACCTATTGGACTACTTTTGAAATATAATTTATGAAAATAACAGAGACAGTTTTGTTTTTTTAAATTTCGCGTAAAGCTACAGGAGGGTTATCTGCGCTAGCCGTACCTAATTTAGGAGTGTAAGACTAGAGGGAAGGCAGCTAGTCATCATCACCCACCGCCAACTCTTGGGCTACTTTTTTACCAAAGGATAGTGGGATCGACCGTAACATTATAACGTCCTCACGGCTAAAAGGGCGAGCATATTTTGGTGTCACGAGGATTCGAACCTACGACCCTTAGATTATAAGACGATTTTCCCAACCACCTTGCTATGCTGGTCCAGCAACACTGATATCCTTACAAACCAATGCACCCTCCAGTGGTTCAGCGGCAAGTTTATGACACTAAAAGTCGGGTTTGGATACATCCGTCATTTGCACAGCACAAATAATGATTATGTAGATTTGTGCTTAATAATAAACAAACACTTCATTACACCGAAACAAACAATCGGTGTCAAAAGCAAAAATGATTACACGCGCGTCAAACAAAACTTATCATTATGAGTTATGTACGAATATGTACTAGCCATAAGTAATGTATAAAATAGTTATCTTTTGTTAATAAGGGAATCTTTATTGAAACGCATAAATACTTTCACGATAAGTTTTAGGAAATTAACAAATGCATAGAAAAAATCACCATGTTTGTTTGTAACTAAGCAAATTCTTATACAATGGGTTATTTGTGCTCCACCTATCATGGGTATCAAACCTGGTTTCTAGCGTTGAAAATCCGCAGGTATACCGCTGTGTTGCTAGGGAGGATTATTATGATAGAGAACTGGTTGGTTGTGGAAAGCTTTCACTGTTACTGGAAATTAGTAATATTAAAATTTGTATGTACACTTATACACCGCGTCACATTTTGTTCAGCATAACTCACTAACGATCTGTAGATAAGTCAGAAGTCAAAGTTCGAGAGAATTTGCTGCTGAACACGATACGCAGTTTATGCTATGGGCACAGTATAAAATTGATAATCAGTCCTATTATTTGACTTGAGCATCGGACAACGCCCTCGTGATAACTGGCTCTGCTGCTGGCTAGTTGCCTTATCGCTCGTCAGTAGTTTAATTACGAACGATTATTTCTAGATCCTTGAGGTACATGATCTGTCTATTTAGCCCATATGAACATAAGTTACCGTTCAGGATGATAGTTCCAATTCTAATACCACGGTACGTGCGTGTGAGGATCAAATCCCGAATTCTAGCATTACAAATCTTGTCCCTCACCCCCAGCTTGCCTCTTAGTCTCGGAACATGGCTCGATCTACACTAAGTTGTTAAGGGATTTGATGTACTTAAAGGACACTAAAATCAGTTTGTTTGCTTGTTTGTTTTTAGCTCTATAAGCTTTTAGAGCTACTAGGGGGCGTGGAAAACAGGAGTTAGTTTATACTATTGAAAGGGTAATATCTGTTGTTAAGCACCCTCGAGGAATGTATTTAATATAATAAGGCAAAAAAACTAAAAAAAAATCACTAGTTTGATCAGTATGTCGGCATTATATAATTACGGCATGTTGCCATGGGAACTAAATCTAACTCAGATGTTCGAACGTTCAAGAAACTGACCAATAAAGTCATTTTACGTATATATGATACACTTGTAAAAAATGTGTTCTTCTCTTAGTATTTTATGCAGATGCAGAATTGCATAATTTCTATGCATATTGAGAATGAAGCATTATCTAGGCTTGTTAAAAAGTTAATAATTACACTTCTATTTAGCCAAATTTAAGATTCAGAAACTTATTACAACATGTTTTACTTACTGCTACTTTAACTGAGTCACTAGACCTTATAAATTGTCAAACAAGACCATATATACTACATATTATATATTCTTACAGACTATGCTACTGTTCTATGGACATCTAGCTGAAACTTACCACATACTGAATAAAATGTATGTTTGTGCATGTTCCTGTAATATAAAAAATTAAATGTAAATAGTTCATTTTGAATTTTAGTTATTTATAGCATTACGGCTATCATATGTGGTTAATGCAGTTTTTACTATTTAAGAAATTATTGTTATAAACTAATCTTAAAATATAGCACGAATTTTATCAAATGTAATTACTACAAGGTCAAATGTGATAAGCGTGGTGGTACCTGCAGCTTAACATGTAACAGTCCTGTTTCGGTATTTGGCAATATCACTAAGTAGGCTTAGCTTGGCCAGGTATTCTTGGGTTAAGACCAGTAACACCGCTAGCAGCGAGGATATCAAACTGGTTACGCAGGGCAGATTGGTGACAAAGGGTTTTTTGGTTTATGTATTTATCATAATTAAAATTATTTATCATTAACCTATTATCACTGAAAATATTAAGCAGCTCTTCTGGTAGAAGTTACAACGTCACTGTTTTAGTAGCGTGGCAGTGAATTAGAAGTTACTACATCATTGTTTTAGTACCGTGGAAGTCTATTACAAATTATCAAGATTGAGTCAGTTTCAATTTTTCTAAATAAAGTTGAAGAAACAGATAAAATCAACTTGCGTATATTGCTCACTCTCTCACACAGTGTTAGCGTGTGTCCTCACTAGTGCTACATTTCAGCTTTGTTCTTCAGGTTCTTACATCATATGGCATGCGCGAAAACTAATGATATTCTGTCCCCGTGCGCATTTAGTCTTCTTCTGATGTGAAAGCCAACTAAAACATTCCTTTTTTACAATCCCCTTTGTTTTCGTTTGTTTCCGTATTATCAATTCTTCTTTTATTTACTTTTAATATCACTTGGAGGCAAATTCATATTTCAAAATCAAAATAAAGTTATAAAACAATAAAGGTGCTTTTTTTCCCCTTCATCAGCAATTACAATCAGAAAAATGATTGGATATTTTAAGATATATATTTGAAATAAAAGCAAGAAGGTCAAACTTATATAATTACCTGATAAAGAAAAACAGGAAAAGCTAGAACTGATAAGCCTAAAGCTTGTAAGACATGGTTTGCTTTACGCTACTGAACGTGATCTAAACAACGTATCAGAAAACTTCGTCTGGCTAGACACCATACTTTTGTATCAACAACATTGTTGTAACGTGTTTATCGTGGCAATGTCGAACGTCCTTTGGAGATAAAGTCACACCATGGAGTGTATATACTTCCATATCACTCACCTACTTGTTCGTCATACAAGACGAAGAAGTAGATGTTTTCAGTAGTTTAGTAAGTTAAAGAATGAGCTAGATGAAGTCGATGTTTTTAGTAGATTAGTAAGTTAAAGAATGAGCTAGATGAAGTCGATGTTTTTAGTAGATTAGTAAGTTAAAGAATGAGCTAGATGAAGTAGATGTTTTTAGTAGATTAGTAAGTTAAAGAATGAGCTAGATGAAGTCGATGTTTTTAGTTGATTAGTAAGTTAAAGAATGAGCTAGATGAAGTAGATGTTTTTAGTAGTTTAGTAAGTTAAAGAATGAGCTAGATGAAGTAGATGTTTTAGTAGATTAGTAAGTTAAAGAATGAGCGAGATGAAGTAGATGTTTTTAGTAGATTAGTAAGTTAAAGAATGAGCTAGATGAAGTAGATGTTTTTAGTAGTTTAGTAAGTTAAAGAATGAGCTAGATGAAGTAGATGTTTTAGTAGATTAGTAAGTTAAAGAATGAGCTAGATGATGTAGATGTTTTTAGTAGATTAGTAAGTTAAAGAATGAGCTAGATGAAGTAGATGTTTTAGTAGATTAGTAAGTTAAAGAATGAGCGAGATGAAGTAGATGTTTTTAGTAGATTAGTAAGTTAAAGAATGAGCTAGATGAAGTAGATGTTTTAGTAGATTAGTAAGTTAAAGAATGAGCTAGATGAAGTAGATGTTTTAGTAGATTAGTAAGTTAAAGAATGAGCGAGATGAAGTAGATGTTTTAGTAGATTAGTAAGTTAAAAGAATGAGCAGAGATGAAGTAGATGTTTTAGTAGATTAGTAAGTTAAAGAATGAGCTAGATGAAGTAGATGTTTTAGTAGTTTAGTAAGTTAAAGAATGAGCTAGATGAAGTAGATGTTTTTAGTAGTTTAGTAAGTTAAAGAATGAGCTAGATGAAGTAGATGTTTTTAGTAGTTTAGTAAGTTAAAGAATGAGCTAGATGAAGTAGATGTTTTTAGTAGTTTAGTAAGTTAAAGAATGAGCTAGATGAAGTAGATGTTTTTAGTAGATTAGTAAGTTAAAGAATGAGCTAGATGAAGTAGATGTTTTTAGTAGATTAGTAAGTTAAAGAATGAGCTAGATGAAGTAGATGTTTTTAGTAGATTAGTAAGTTAAAGAATGAGCTAGATGAAGTAGATGTTTTTTAGTAGATTAGTAAGTTAAAGATGATTTTTTAGAGATTAGTAAGATAAAGAAAAGCTAGAGATGTTTTAGTAGATTAGTAAGTTAAAGAATGAGCTAGATGAAGTAGATGTTTTTAGTAGATTAGTAAGTTAAAGAATGAGCTAGATGAAGTAGATGTTTTTAGTAGATTAGTAAGTTAAAGAATGAGCTAGATAGTAAGTAGATGTTTTTTAGATTAGTAGATTAGTAAGTTAAATAGATGTTTTAAAGTAAGTTAAAGAAGAGCTAGATGAAGTAGATGTTTTTTTAGTAGATTAGTAAGTTGAAGTAGATGTTTTAAGAATAAGAGCTAGATGAAGTAGAGTAGATGTTTTAGTAGATTAGTAAGTTAAAGAATGAGCTAGATGAAGTAGATGTTTTTAGTAGATTAGTAAGTTAAAGAATGAGCTAGATGAAGTAGATGTTTTTAGTAGATTAGTAAGTTAAAGAATGAGCTAGATGAAGTAGATGTTTTAGTAGATTAGTAAGTTAAAGAATAGAGCTAGATGAAGTAGATGTTTTAGTAGATTAGTAAGTTAAAGAATGAGCGAGATGAAGTAGATGTTTTTAGTAGATTAGTAAGTTAAAGAATAAAGAACGAGCTAGATGAAGTAGATGTTTTTAGTAGATTAGTAAGTTAAAGGAGAATGAGCTAGATGAAGTAGATGTTTTAGTAGATTAGTAAGTTAAAGAATGAGCTAGATGAAGTAGATGTTTTTTTAGTAGATTAGTAAGTTAAAGAAGTTGAGCTAGATGAAGTAGATGTTTTAGTAGATTAGTAAGTTAAAGAATGAGCTAGAGATGTTTTAGTAGATGTTTTTAAAGAGTAGAATAGATGTTTTTTAAGTAAAGTTAAAGAATGAGCTAGATGAAGTAGATATTTTTAGTAGATTAGTAAGTTAAAGAATTAAAGAGCTAGATGAAGATAGAAGTAGATGTTTTAGTAGTTTAGTAAGTTAAAGAATAGCTAGATGAAATAGATGTTTTAGTAGTTTAGTAAGTTAAAAGAATAAACTAGATAAAATAGATGTTTTAGTAGTTTAGTAAGTTAAAGAATGAGCTAGATGAAGTAGATGTTTTAGTAGTTTAGTAAGTTAAAGAATGAGCTAGATGAAGTAGATGTTTTTTAGTAGATTAGTAAGTTAAAGAATGAGCTAGATGAAGTAGATGTTTTAGTAGATTAGTAAGTTAAAGAATGAGCTAGATGAAGTAGATGTTTTTAGTAGATTAGTAAGTTAAAGAATGAGCTAGATGAAGTAGATGTTTTTAGTAGATTAGTAAGTTAAAGAATGAGCTAGATGAAGTAGATGTTTTTTAGCTAGATGAAGCTAGATGTAGATTTTAGTAGATTAGTAAGTTAAAGAATGAGCTAGATGAAGTAGATGTTTTTAGTAGATTAGTAAGTTAAAGAATGAGCTAGATGAAGTAGATGTTTTTAGTAGATTAGTAAGTTAAAGAATGAGCTAGATGAAGTAGATGTTTTAGTAGTTTAGTAAGTTAAAGAATGAGCTAGATGAAGTAGATGTTTTTAGTAGATTAGTAAGTTAAAGAATGAGCTAGATGAAGTAGATGTTTTAGTAGATTAGTAAGTTAAAGAATGAGCTAGATGAAGTAGATGTTTTTAGTAGTTTAGTAAGTTAAAGAATGAGCTAGATGAAGTAGATGTTTTTAGTAGATTAGTAAGTTAAAGAATGAGCTAG
>NC_134828.1:21799678-21853590 GCF_004210375.1 Tachypleus tridentatus | reverse complement strand
ACCATTTGTGTTTTACAACATCCTGATGTAAGGACCATTTGTGTTTTACAACAACCTGATGTAAGGACCATTTGTGTTTTACAACAACCTGATGTAAAACCATTTGTGTTTTACAACAACCTGATGTAAGGACCATTTGTGTTTTACAACAACCTGATGTAAGGACCATTTGTGTTTTACAACAACCTGATGTAAGGACCATTTGTGTTTTACAACAACCTGATGTAAGGACCATTTGTGTTTTACAACAACCTGATGTAAGGACCATTTGTGTTTTACAACAACCTGATGTAAGGACCATTTGTGTTTTACAACAACCTGATGTAAGGACCATTTGTGTTTTACAACAACCTGATGTAAGGACCATTTGTGTTTTACAACAACCTGATGTAAAAACCATTTGTGTTTTACAACAACCTGATGTAAGGACCATTTGTGTTTTACAACAACCTGATGTAAAACCATTTGTGTTTTACAACAACCTGATGTAAGAACCATTTGTGTTTTACAACAACCTGATGTAAGGACCATTTGTGTTTTACAACAACCTGATGTAAGGACCATTTGTGTTTTACAACAACCTGATGTAAAAACCATTTGTGTTTTACAACAACCTGATGTAAGGACCATTTGTGTTTTACAACAACCTGATGTAAGGACCATTTGTGTTTTACAACAACCTGATGTAAGGACCATTTGTGTTTTACAACAACCTGATGTAAGGACCATTTGTGTTTTACAACAACCTGATGTAAGGAATTTGTGTTTTAGCCATTTGTGTTTTACAACAACCTGATGTAAGGACCATTTGTGTTTTACAACAACCTGATGTAAGGACCATTTGTGTTTTACAACAACCTGATGTAAGTGTTTTACAACAACCTGATGTAACGACCATTTGTTTTTACAACAACCTGATGTAAGGACCATTTGTGTTTTACAACAACCTGATGTAAAAACCATTTGTGTTTTACAACAACCTGATGTAAGGACCATTTGTGTTTTACAACAACCTGATGTAAGGACCATTTGTGTTTTACAACAACCTGATGTAACAACCATTTTTGTGTTTTACAACAACCTGATGTAAGGACCATTTGTGTTTTACAACAACCTGATGTAACGACCATTTGTGTTTTACAACAACCTGATGTAAGGACCATTTGTGTTTTACAACAACCTGATGTAAGGACCATTTGTGTTTTACAACAACCTGATGTAAAAACCATTTGTGTTTTTAACAGTCTGACGTAAGTTTGTGTTTTACAACAACCTGATGTAAGGACCATTTGTGTTTTACAACAACCTGATGTAAGGACCATTTGTGTTTTACAACAACCTGATGTAAAACCATTTGTGTTTTACAACTGTGTAAGGACCATTTGTGTTTTACAACAACCTGATGTAAGGACCATTTGTGTTTTACAACAACCTGATGTAACGACCATTTGTGTTTTACAACATTGATGTAAGACCATTTGTGTTTTACAACAACCTGATGTAAGGACCATTTGTGTTTTACAACAACCTGATGTAAGGACCATTTGTGTTTTACAACAACCTGATGTAAGGACCATTTGTGTTTTACAACAACCTGATGTAAGGACCATTTGTGTTTTAAACAACCTGATGTAAGGACCATTTGTGTTTTACAACAACCTGATGTAAAACCATTTGTGTTTTACAACAGTCTGATAAGAACCATTTGTGTTTTACAACAACCTGATGTAAGGACCATTTGTGTTTTACAACAACCTGATGTACAACAACCTGATGTAAAACCATTTGTGTTTTACAACAACCTGATGTAAGGACCATTTGTGTTTTACAACAACCTGATGTAAGGACCATTTGTGTTTTACAACAACCTGATGTAAGGACCATTTGTGTTTTACAACAACCTGATGTTTGTGTTTTACAACAACCTGATGTAACCATTTGTGTTTTACAACAACCTGATGTAAGGACCATTTGTGTTTTACAACAACCTGATGTAAGGACCATTTGTGTTTTACAACAACCTGATGTAAGGACCATTTGTGTTTTACAACAACCTGATGTAAAAACCATTTGTGTTTTACAACAACCTGATGTAAGAACCATTTGTGTTTTACAACAACCTGATGTAAGGACCATTTGTGTTTTACAACAACCTGATGTAAGGACCATTTGTGTTTTACAACAACCTGATGTAAGGACCATTTGTGTTTTACAACAACCTGATGTAAGAACCATTTGTGTTTTACAACAACCTGATGTAAGGACCATTTGTGTTTTACAACAACCTGATGTAAGGACCATTTGTGTTTTACAACAACCTGATGTAAGGACCATTTGTGTTTTACAACAACCTGATGTAAAAACCATTTGTGTTTTACAACAACCTGATGTAAGAACCATTTGTGTTTTACAACAACCTGATGTAAGGACCATTTGTGTTTTACAACAACCTGATGTAAGGACCATTTGTGTTTTACAACAACCTGATGTAAAAACCATTTGTGTTTTACAACAACCTGATGTAAGAACCATTTGTGTTTTACAACAACCTGATGTAAGAACCATTTGTGTTTTACAACAACCTGATGTAAGGACCATTTGTGTTTTACAACAACCTGATGTAAGAGACCATTTGTGTTTTACAACAACCTGATGTGTAAGGACCATTTGTGTTTTACAACAACCTGATGTAAGGACCATTTGTGTTTTACAACAACCTGATGTAAGGACCATTTGTGTTTTACAACAACCTGATGTAAGGACCATTTGTGTTTTACAACAACCTGATGTAAGGAACCATTTGTGTTTTACAACAACCTGATGTAAAACCATTTGTGTTTTACAACAACCTGATGTAAACAACCTGGAAAACCATTTGTGTTTTACAACTACCTGATGTAAGAACCATTTGTGTTTTACAACAACCTGATGTGAGGACCATTTGTGTTTTACAACAACCTGATGTAAGGACCATTTGTGTTTTACAACAACCTGACGTAAGGACCATTTGTGTTTTACAACAACCTGATGTAAGGAGCATTTGTGTTTTACAACAACCTGATGTAAGGACCATTTGTGTTTTACAACAACCTGATGTAAGGACCATTTGTGTTTTACAACAACCTGACGTAACAACAACCTGACCATTTGTGTTTTACAACAACCTGATGTAAAAACCATTTGTGTTTTACAACAACCTGATGTAAGGACCATTTGTGTTTTACAACAACCTGATGTAAAAACCATTTGTGTTTTACAACAACCTGATGTAAGAACCATTTGTGTTTTACAACAACCTGATGTAAGGACCATTTGTGTTTTACAACAACCTGATGTAAGGACCATTTGTGTTTTACAACAACCTGATGTAAGGACCATTTGTGTTTTACAACAACCTGATGTAAGGACCATTTGTGTTTTACAACAGCCTGACGTAAGGACAATTTAAGTGTTTTACAACAACCTGATGTAAGGACCATTTGTGTTTTACAAGATGTAAGGACCATTTGTGTTTTACAACAACCTGATGTAAGGACCATTTGTTTGTTTTTACAACAACCTGACGTAAGTACCATTTGTGTTTTACAACATCCTGATGTGTTTTAACAATGTGCCTGATGTAAGGACTGACGTAAGAACCATTTGTGTTTCACAACAACCTGATGTAAGGAGCATTTGTGTTTTACAACAACCTGATGTAAGGACCATTTGTGTTTTACAACAACCTGATGTAAGGACCATTTGTGTTTTACAACATCCTAACGTAAAGACCATTTGTGTTTTACAACAACCTGATGTAAGGACCATTTGTGTTTTACAACAACCTGATGTAAGGACCATTTGTGTTTTACAACAACCTGATGTAAGAACCATTTGTGTTTTACAACAGCCTGACGTAAGAACCATTTGTGTTTTATAACATCCTGATGTAAGGACCATTTGTGTTTTACAACAGCCTGACATAAGGAAATATATTGTATAAAACACCTTTTCTTTCCATATTGTGTTTTGATACGTTTCTAAGTTATCGAAGTATTTTCAGGAAATCTGCAAAATAAAATATTTCACTTGACATGTGATGACATATGACATATTGACAATATATGACATGGTATTTTTCACCAATATACGAGCAGTCTCTTTTCTACAGTACTATATCCTTATGGTCTTAAAATATAAAACAACGCATCCACTCTGATCGAATTAAAAAATACATCCAAATTACGTCATATTGTAGAGCCGCCATATTGGGGGACTCATGCGAGGTTAACGTTCTATACCTCCTCACCTCTAAGGCTTTTATGAAATGACACTTCTATTCACATTGTAGTTGTTCCACCACACGTTTTTGTTTTCATAGATTATCTGTAAAAGGGATAGATTAATGAACACATATTAGTTATGTTCATTGTTCATGATATTAGAAAAACATGTAGGTTCAAGAAGTCTTGACATGAACGAAGTAGAAATCCTATAGCCAGAACGCTTTTAAAAGGTGAAAACTGGGATTGGTGGTGCAATCGAACGAGTGATGTATATAGAGGGAGTTTAGTGACATCATGAAGATCATCTGATTTTCCAAGCAATGTTTATTTCTCCATGTGTCATACTGTTGTAGGTGTCTCATTTTCGGTACAATTTGCCTGATGGCGAGAGTGTATGTGAAAAGGTGTTGGGGGATATTATAATATAGAAATGGTTAAATACATGTATATTTAAAACTATGCTTAGGTGTTTAAGTAAAATAAAGGTGATACCTGAAGACTGGTTGAAAAAGATGTCATATTAATCAATTTATAAAAACAGGTACGAAAGACTTTTTATTGTTTGTTTGTTTTGTTTTGAATTTCGCGCAAAGCTACTCGAAGGCTATCTGCGCTAGCCGTCCCTAGTTTAGCAGTGTAAGACTAGAGGGAAGGCAGCTAGTCATCACCACCCACCGCCAACTCTTGTGCTACTCTTTTATCAACGAATAGTGGGATTGACCGTCACATTATAACGCCCCCACGTCTGGGAGGGCAAGCACGTTTGGTACGAGCAGGGTTAGAACTCGCGACCCTCGGCTTACGAGTCGAACGTCTTAATATGCTTTACCATGCCGGGCCCGTATGAAAGACTGATCATAAACAAATAATAAGTTTCAGGAAATTCAGTTTTCATATTTCATGAAAAAATAAACAAAGAATAAAGTTATTTTCCCTCTTCTAACAGTTTGGTTTGTTTTGAATTTCGCGCAAAGTTACACTACACAAGGGCTACCTACGCTAGCCGTCCCTAGTTTAGTTGTATAAGACTAGACGGAAGGCAACTAGTCATCACCACCCACCGCCAACTGTTAGGGTACTCTTTTACCAATGAATATTGGAATTGATAGTAACATTATAACGCCCCCACGGGTGAAAGGACGAGCATGTATGGTGTGACGTGGATTCGAACCCGCGACCCTCGGATTACGAGTCGAATGCCTTAACCACTCGGCCTTGCCGGGCCCTACTGACAGATATGAGACCAATGAACGAAGCTCACTGATTCCTGGATCTAGAATAATTCTGAAAGGTTGAACTTGAACAGTGTTTAGGTTAACAATCCAATAAGCTTCTTTTATTTATCTTCCTGCTTTAGTTTTAAATCCTCTTTCACTGCCAATGAGAGTGACATCGTTAATTAATGAAATGACCGGATTGGTTAAAGTACTGAGCAAAAGAGATCTTTTTTCAGTGTTAATAGGTGATTTATGGTTGTTGAAAAGTTCTCTAAGGGTTGTTTGTGTGTGTCTTCCATATTGGTGATTGTATTTTTTATACTGTAGAAGATAAATGGTGTTTTTTATTTCACAAGTGATTTATTTATACATTTTAAAGTTTCCTTAATTGTGCTTGTCTGAAAATGAGTCAGTGGTTTTCCAAATTTGCAGGCCTTATAACAGGTTTTACTGCATGGATGACAGCCATTTTTAGGTGGGATGTGATTTATTTTCGAGGATATCTTTCAAAGTTCTGTTTTTTTTTTCTCGGAAAGACACAACGCGAACTTCAGGAAGCATCTGTTTGACACGATAATTGAGCTGTAGGAAATTGATTTTTTTTTTCTTCAAGAATCGTGAAACGTTTCTGAGTTTAAACTGACAGGTAATAATAAGAGGAATTCTATTTGAAACTTTAGCATCACTAAGATTTAGAATGTTTTTCTGTTGACTATTTGTTAACCTTTTCACTTTGTCTCTCAATTTCGGTATCATTATATCCTCTTTGTAACATGGTTTGTTTCAGATCTTTAGTGTGCTTTCTGTAGTCTGTTTCATCTGAGTATATTTCCTCTATTCTGAGAGCTTGACTGTAGTTAGTGGTTCGTTTAGTGTGAGAGAGGTGGCAATTCTTACAGTGAAGTTATTGTGGTTTGTCAGTGTGTAAAATTCCATTTTTTTAGAAAAAAAAACTGTGACGTCAAGAAGGTTAATTTATGTAGGCAAGTAATAAGAGGTAAACTTGGTTGTCTTGTGAACAGAATTTGTATGTGTGATAAATTCTTTAAGTGATTTAAGACCAGCTAACCAAATGAAAAATATGTCCTCTGTGTAACGTTTCCATATATGACGTTTTACAGGGTTGAGTTGTAAAAGCTGGTTTTCAATACGTCACATAAAAATGTTGGCATAATTGGGAACCATTTTGGTACTCATTGCAGTATTATTAACCTAAATGATCTAAAACTGAAGCATAATAATAGTGATGACCCTCCGCTAGTACAGCGGTATGTCTCCGGATTTACAACGCTAAAATCAGGGGTTCGATTCCCCTCGGTGGGCTGAGCAGATAGCCCTTTGTGGCTTTGCTATATGAAAAACAAACAAATCCTAAATGCTCGTTATTAAATTCGAAGTTGTTCAGAGTTAAAACCAGGCTGGAAAGATCGGTTTTTGTTTGACATTGTGATGGGTTACAAAGGTTTAATGTGGAGTTTAGAGTTTTTAGTTCTTCATCATGTGGAATGTTGGTGTAGAGGAAACAAACACCCATCGTGCAAAGATGATTATGGGGTGGTAACTGGTGTTCTATGGTGTTAAGAATGTGGGTGGTAAGAGGGGAGGTTGTAGGGAATACGTTTTATGTGTTGGTCAACAAAAACGGATGGTTTTTCAGCAGCAATGTTTGTATTAGAAATTATGGGTCGACCAGGGTTGTATGGTTTGTGCATTTTGAGTAACAAATAAAAATATATCAGGAAAAACTTGTCTAAGTATCAAATACTAACACTTTCTTTCTTAAATTTTCTTGTTTTGGAGAAGTTCTTTAAGCGTATCACATATGATTTTAATAAACTGAGTTGTAGGACCATGTGAGAGTTTTTTAATACATAAATTAGTGTTCTATAGTTGTCAGTTAGCTTCCATGATACCAGGTCATCCCTTAAGTAATGTCCGACTTTAGGTTCAGAAAAAAGAGAAAGGATTTCAAACTCTTTTAATGTTATTTAATCAATGATGTATGTTCCATTATTATTAATTATTTCCTGCCAAATACTCACAAGCTTCTGAATGCCACTTCTATAAAATTATTGGGGTTTGGAGTAAAAGAACGTAGAGAGGGTAGTTTCGACATCTTCATGTGTTCCAAGCTCTTTTCCATCGAGATAGTTCAGCAAACTTTGGAACAGATGATAATCAGATGTGACAAGGTCTGGAGAATAAGGAGGATGTGGAAGTTTTTCCCAGTCTAGCTCTTCAATCTTTACAGATGTGATTCTTACTGTATGGGGCCGTACATTACCCTGGTGTAACATAACACCTTTATGATTGATCAAAACAAGCCTCTTTTCTTTCAGTGCAACATTCAAGTGCTCTAACTGTTGACAATAGAAGTCTGATGTAATGGTTACATTGAGTGGCTGCAACTCAAAGTGGATCACACCAACAATATCTCACCAAACGTCTAACAAGACCTTCCTAGGGTGAAGGTCCATTTTGGGCTCTGCTTTAGCCAGTTTACCTGCACTAAGCTGTTGTCTGCGACGCTTAACATTTTTATAATATATACATTTTTCATCTCCAGTCACTAATTTGTCCAAAAAAGGTGAGTTACGTGCAAATATCCTCTCTTGCTCTAAGGTCGGTTTTTGTTAAATCATGTTGGACCTATATACTAAGTTTCGACACCTTTCCAAGCTGTCGCAGATGACGGTGAACTGTTGAATGGGTTGAACTAAACTTCTGTGCTAGTTCTTCAACTGTTACAACACAATCTTCATCAAGTGTAGCCAGCAGCAAGTCATCATTAAACTCAACAGGTCAGCCTGAATGTCGCACATCATTCAAATTGTAGTCACCTGATCTGAACTTCTGAGATCACCTTTGACATTTTTTTTCATTGAGAGAATCCACCATAAACAACTTGAATGTTTCACGTAGTTTTTGCCGCACTATTGCCTTTTTTAAACTCATAAAGTATTATGTGCCTAATGTGCTCCTCAGACACATCCATCTTCATAAGGGTTTATTTGATTAATGATCTGAAAAAGTGGAGTTTGGTTAGTTTTTTATTTGTCTGAACATTTTTATACACGTCCTACTACATATTTTAGTCATTAAAGCTTTCTCTTAAGACTGAAATGATGATGCACGTTCTGTATTAAATTTTCGGACATTACTTATTGGATTACCTGATACAATCATCTTTGCTGAGAATAACAACGGCTCCACCCTTGTCTGCTAGCTTTGTTATGAGATTGTTAGCTTTTATATTGGTTAAAGCACTTCTTCCATTTTGGTTAATATTATTAGGGCATTGCTTGGAATATTTTAGGGTTCGTATCATGTTATTTTCTACAGCTTTAAGATATTTCTCTAAATGTGGTTCTCAGTTTGGTTGAGGTATCCAGAAAGGCTTTTCTTTAATGTTTGGGGTATGTTGGTTTCCAACTGAGCGGGGTTTATTCTGCAAAAAATTCGCGAAGTCTTATTTATTTAAACAATTCATGAAGGCCAGAAAGAAGTTCGGGCTCATTAATACAGCTGTTATTTGGTTTAGCAGCGGAGGCCTTTACTAAGAAGACTGAGTTCTGCTTCCGAGAGAGTTATGTCTGAAAGAATAACAGTTACAGATATGTGAGAAAAATTTATCGTTAGATGTACGTTTTATAAAGTCACTATCGTTTTCAACAGATTCGTTAGTTTGAGAGGGCTAATGCGTATTAGCGTATACAGTGTTTTAAACGTTTTTTTTAGGCTGTTCGTTTTGAGATAAATGGATTTTAATATCACTGCACAACAATTTTTTTGGAAAAGTTTTTGCTGATTGTGACAGGTACCTGGTGGGTATTTACAAATATAGTTTTGGTTTTGGTTTTGCTTCATGTAGGAACTCTGAGAAATAGACAGTTAACTGTTTACCGGCAATAACGTATTTAATTGCATTTATGTTTCTAATACGCTATTACGTTCAACATAATTAAAAGTGTTTTGCTGCTGATTTTCATTTGTATTCAATATCCGCTGCATCACATTACAGTGTCCAATAGTAGTCAGCAAGCATTGACGGATTCCAGTTGCCCTGATATCGTTTTTCCATTGTAGCAATATCCTGGTGAAACTGAACATTTCGATAAAACGGTACATGATGGGTAAATTTAGATGTGATTTTCGTGATCAGCAGCCAAAACCTATAAGGAACACCCAACAGTGTTCAAGAAGCAAAAACTTTGTTGTGCAGTGTAGTTTGTGGGAGACTGCTTAATGTTTTCGTAGTCTCTTTATGACACAAAATGTTGTTAGAAGCGTTTTAGAAGTGGTGTTAGCTGACCTTTGTTATTCTCTTTAAGAAGGTTTATTGGTAGAAAGCTGACCTTTGTTATTCTCTTTAAGAAGGAATGTATCAGTTTTATTTGTAAATATTTGTTGTTGTTTTTCAGTGAAGGGTTGTACAGGTGATAATGGAGGGAAATTTCTTTATCTAGAATATTGGCAGAATTTTGACATAATGTTTTAATGATATTCATGAGTCCTGAGAAGGTGTTTATGATGGTCTGTTACCATTTGTTGCAGAAGTTCTGATCATGTGCCCCTGTTGTTATCAGTGCTTTTAATGCATGAGATTGAGGTATGTTTCTGTTTTTTATGTTATGTATCAGCGACTTGGCATATTGATAATGGTTTGTAAGTTTCTGAAAAAGTTGTTTTTCTTGCTGTAACTCAGCGATTCGTCGCTGGGTTTATGTTGAATGTTGACAAATATCGCTGTGAGGAAGTCGTTGTATTTGCTTGTTTTGAATTTCGCTCAAAGCTACACGAGCGCTACCTGCGCTAGCCGTCCCTAATTTAGCAGTGTAAGACTAGAGGGAAGGCAGGTAGTCATCATCACCCACCGCCAACTCTTTTTTTTACCAACGAATAGTAGAATTAGCCGTAACTTATAACGCCCCCACAGTTGAAAGAGCGAACATACTTAGTGTGACGGGATTCCAACCCATCACCTTCAGATTGCGGGTCGAGTGCTTTAACCGCCTGGCCGAAGTCGTCGTAATCGTGAAATAGAGCAGTTATGTAATATTAGTTTCTTACTTTAAGAAAGGAAAACCAGAAGAAATCATATTATATTACAGAGCGAAAGCTCTAATTACATTCGAATGTAAACTATAAATAAGTTACTGACAGGTTACTCTGTTATGTAGAAAGTTTAGTTTTAATTACACGCTGACGGAATAAATTAGTTTTTGACATAAAGTAACTGTGATAACGTACATACTACTGCTAATTTCAGTCTACATTCCATATATAAAGTTTTCTAGTGCATCTGGTCTTAGTCAAGAGACATTAGATCACCAGGGGGAAAAATGTTAAGTCATGAGGTAGAAATATTTATTGAAACATATTAAAGTACCAATGCACATCCTGTCTATGGTTCCTTGCAATAATTACGTCGGGAAACCATATAATTTGTCTGACTTATGACATGTTAGGTAGATGGACTTAAACAAAGACAGCATTGGTTTCGAAATCGGATAAATAAAAGAACGAAGAAAGAGAGTAATATATTACATATTACTGGCAATATAACTGTTGTCATATGTGATCATATGAGGCAACCCAGGAAACCAGCGCCAGTCGTGGAAAATGTTGACAATCACTATACAGTACCATGGTAACATCAATTTGAAAACGATACCAACTTAAGGGTCTCACTGGCTGGTAAAGTGACGTTATTATGTGATACCATGTCGTGCGAGGCTGCGAAGTGGTTCCAGACAGACGTTAGCCGTACAGTTTACTAATGCTTTTATAAGATGTCTTTTTTTCTTCTTCTTTCATTTGATGTCCATTTCTGTACAGCTTTATCCGTCGCTCGATAGAAGGTTGGCCAGAAAACACAATAAAATCATCGTAATAACTACGGCAGACTATTTGTGTCTTACTAGTATCACATTGCAACAGTAAATCAAATCTGAAGGAAGCGAAAATTTCACAACCAATTGTAGAGCTGCTTTTTGTAGGGCAGTTTTTTTTGTCAAGTCCAACCGGAAGCAACACAAGGTAGTGGAGGTTAAGGCAATGTTTTGTAGTAAACATTCTGTACTTTAGTACGTTTTCAAGTTATAGAAGTAAACTTGTTTTAGTCTATCCGTACAAAAAACATTTCACTACCGGGTTTCGAAATTCATGGTGGGCAGAATAGCGATAGCTCCTTGTGTAGCTTAACTGTGAACAGACAAACTATGACATGCACCAACACGCCAGCAAATTGTCATCCACACTACCATATCTTTAACTATATAGAACATTAAAACGGAAATATACCGATGAACACGGCCCGGCATGACCAGGTGGTTAAGGCATTCGACTCGTAACCCGAGGATTGCGGGTTCAAATCCCCATCACATCAAATATGCTCGCTCTCTTAGACGTGGGGGCGTTATAATGTGACGGTCAATCCCACTATTTGTTAGTAAAAAAGTAGCCCAAGAGTTGGCGGTGGGTGGTGATGACTAGCTGCCTTCCCTCTGGTCTTACACTGCAAAATTAGGGACTGCTAGCGCAGATAGCCCTCGTGTAGCTTTGCACGAAATTCAAAACAAAACCGATAAACACAAGTATCAGTGAGTTACATCACAAAATAAACTAAAATGTTTGTATTATGCTTAATTTTAACGAATCGTAAATCGTACATTAATATCGTCAGTGTAAATAATAAATTTTTCATTAGAAACACATGTGTGAAAGATATCTGAATGATATATTTTTTCATGGAGTATTGATGTTTGATTTTAATTTATCTTGTAAACAAATAATTAATTTCATCACACTCTTCCTCGATGACTCACCGACAAACCTTGGGGCTTAAAATGTTATAAATCAGATTTCGATACTTATAGTGGGCAAAGAATAGAAAGCCCATTGTGATTAATAAGAAACAAATACGTTAACATTCTTTTATCTACCTTAGGCACTCACAATTAATTCTGCCTATAAAGAAATGTTAGAGACCGCCTTTAGTCGTGGAGGCGTGATAATGTGACGGTCAATCTCACTATTAATTGGTTAAAGAGTAACCCAAAAGTTGGCGATGTTAGTTTTGAGAAAGTTTGAAAAATGCTACACTTAATTATAGGTGTATTATATCATCAGTCTGATAAAGATATTAAAAAAAAATAAAATATAACATCCGTAAGAAATTTAACACTTTGCGTATAAATATTATCCTTATTTGTTTCCACATTAGAATTAACTTCAACAAATAAGGTTAAACAAGTTGTGTAGTTATCTTTACATTGATAGAATATTTTAATATGTGGTTAACAGGTGTCCTTTCACTGATATATAATCATATTTTTAATGACTTGATTGAACTGATTTGCAGTTATAAAAGTATCTTGTGAAAATATCGAAAGAAAAGAAGAGGAAACTGAGACATAAATTGCGATTTTTCTTCTTTATACACAGCTGGAGCCGAAGAACAAAAAAGATTAAATAAAGTTCAAAGGTCAGTGTTTATATACACACACATATGAGACAGATTTAGTTCTACAAACTGGTTGAAGAATTAACTTAGTTTCCAAACTAATTAATAAAATTTAAACTCAATGTGTTTCTGCGGGTCCCGGGTTCGAATTCCCGTCACCGAACCTATTAGCTACTCGAAGGCTATCTGCGCTAGCCGTCCCTAATTTAGCAGTGTAAGACTAGAGGGAAGACAGCTAGTCATCACCACTCACTGCCATCTCTTGGGCTACTTTTTACCGACGAATAGTGGGATTGATCGTCACATTATAACGCCCCCACGGCTGAAAGGGCGAGCATGTTTGGCGTGAAGGGGATGCGAACCTGTAATCCTCAGATTACGAGTCGCACGCCTTAAAGCGCTTGGACACGCCGGGCCGACCTCGAGTATCAAACAACCACTGTTATTCTCCTTGACCATTTAAAATTCAATGGTATTATTCCACAGTCTTGGTTAAAATTTTTATATATTTTGTGACAAATATTATTATTAAGATTTTATATTACATATTTACGCGTGTAATATGTATAATGGTATTGGTTCTATGGACATCATGAGTAATTTATGAGAACAATTTTATGAGACACCTGTAGAAAGATGTACAATTTAGCATTTCACCAATCACAATGAAACCTTATCAAAACATATATAATGACAAAACTTACGTAAGGACCGGCATGGTCAGGTGGTTAAGGCACTCGACTCGTAATCTGAGGGTCGTAGGTTCGAATCCCCGTCACATCAAACTGTTCGTTCTTTCATCCGTGGGGGGGGTGTCATAATATGACGGCCAGTCCCGACATTCGTCGGTAAAAGAGAAGCCCAAGAGTTGGCGGTGGGTGGTGATGACTAACTGCCATCCTTCTAGTCTTACACTGCTAAATTAGGGACGGCTATGGCAGGTAGCCCTCGTGTAGTTTTAAGTGAAATTCAAAAGCAAACAAACAAAATATAACATTACATTATTTTAAATAGCGTCTGTAACCTCATAGCAGTTCATATTAAGCAATAAGTATTCAGTTGGTCTTCTTCGTACTCTAATAGTTTCCGTAAAGCTCCGTGGCAGAGACTATTGACATAATACATCGTGATTTCACCCCTAGTTGTCACTATGAGGCGCTGAAACTCTGCTGGTTTAAGGTCGTAATTAGCAAATTTTCGGCTCATTTCTACCAGACAGTTCAAATGGGATTACAATCTAGAGACTTTGCTGGCCATAGCAAGCTTGTAACGTCCACCTGGTGTAGATAATTTTGTACAATACATGCAATGTGAGCAGTGGCACTGTCATACTGAAATACAAGGTTAGTGCCAAATAGTGTCAGGGCATTTGTCAGAAATTTCACCTCCATATCATACCTGTAAGAGGTGCCATTGACTTTATTGAGAACATGAAGAAAAGTTTTTCTACCATGATCAATAGCTGCCCAAACATGTGCTGCACCGCCTTCTGTGTGTTTTCTGTGGAAAAGACAGCCTTCCCTCATCTGTTCTTTAGTCAAACGACAAACACGAAACTTGACATCATCTTTAATAAGCCGAAAATAGGACTTATTTGAGAAAAACAACAACACATGTCGTGCCAGTGTCTTAATTGTAAGTTGACATACTGTATTGTCCAAGTAACACAGAGACGGACGTAAATTCTGATTAATATCTGTTTGCAAAATAACCCTGTTTAGCCACTTTCCTATTGACTGTTCTTATGGATACCCTGTAATGAACGTATTCGTGCCATCATCCCTCTTGTAAAGAGACGCAAGACTCCTTTGGACCTTGACGTTTTAACCTGATTAAAATAAGGTCATTAAGGGCAGTAGTTTTTAGCGTCTACCAGTAAACGTTTCTGGAACAACGTTTCCAGTAATCCAATCACGTTTTAAGATTTTGGATACAGTACACGAGAGGCCTATTTCTTCTTACCATTTCTAGACAGTCGAACAATTTAACGCTCTACAATGCATGGTACGTCATGAGGCATAATGCTGCACAAAGTACAGAAAAACTGTCAAAACAAAGCGTTGCTCTCTTACGAAAAAAGATTACACCCAAAGCACATCCCTTCATAGACCATAATAAAAAAAAATGTTTATTCGATCATAAACTACCTTCACTGTTATTGCACAATAAGTAATCCATGCAAGTGGACAACAACATTAATTTCGAGCAATACGAAAGCTTTTTGACCACGACTTTACATTAATTCACTTTAACAGAACATGCAATACTGCTTTATGAAAAAAAAACAACTGAAATTTTATGAGGTTTACAAATGCCGCTATAAAAAAAAACACAAATGTTTTGAAATCCTGGCCCCTTATCAACATAAAACAATAAGAATTAGTTGTTACTCTAGAGTTGTTTCCCAGCTAGATTACCCTGACAGCGCAGAATTCACAAACTTTACATTTTGACAAAATTTCAATCTAAAATACAATAATAACTCTCACAAAATATTTTATTTAGAACTACTGTTAAAAGCAATTTTATTTGAAAGAGTGTCTTAAATTGTTACTAAATACAAGTGGTTAGAAAATGTTTGTTTGTTTTCTTATAGCAAAGCCACATTGGGCTATCTGTTGAGAACACCGAGGAGAATCGAACCCCTTATCTTAGTGTTGTAAATACGGAGACTCACCGCTGTACTAGCGGGGTGCTGTTAGAGGATGTACTTTTTGATATACGCTAAGATGATTTGTTAGGCAATTTATACCTCATCTCGATTCAGAAATTCTTTAATTATATATAAAAGAAAGATCCATCTTTATGTGTTTTTGCTGAATTGTCATTTTTCGCATTTCTTTGATGACCCCTCCTTCACTGAAACGGCGATTTGCTTGCGGACTTATATTACTATAAACCTGGTTTCGATTTCCGTGGTGGGCAGAGTAGCTTTGTCCTTAAATACAAAACAAACAAGGAAACAGTTTGTGATAAATTTCTCTCCCATAGATCATGCTTAAGCGACACCTACTGTCTGAATATCATATAATTTATATCTATGCAAAGTACATAAATACTGATGGGTGGACTACTTGACATTAAACAACGCACAGAATAAGCTTGAGTCGACATGCATATATAGCTGTTGAGGTCTAAAATAATATTATACCGGAAATAAAAATCAATAGTCAGTCGATGATTATTGATTAGTCTGTTCGTGTAGCCGAGAGATCTCTCACTATGTTTGTACTCGAGTATAGAGCGGAAGATACGGTAAAACCGATCTACAAGACCTTATTTTGCAGTACGATTTTTAAACATAGATGTTGGTGCCTTGACTTTGCAAAGTGTTGGAAGTAGATGCTCAATGATATATTGATATGTATAATAAAAATAGTTTCTTTCCTTCGAACATACGTCATACCTAGGTTCCTATAAACATACTTTAACCTTTCTTCGAAACTACATTATCTCTATTTGTATACCATATAGTTACCATTCTACAAACCAAACTCACTTCTACGTGTTTATAATATATTTACCTTTTTATAATGGCTCGGTGGTTAAGGCGCTTGACTCGTAATCTGAATATCTCGGGTTTAAATCCCCGTCACACGAATGATGTTCGTCCATTCAGCTGTGGGGACGTTATAGTAAATCCCACTATTCGTTGGTAAAAGAGTAGCCCAAGAGTTGGCGGTGGGTGGTGAGGAAGAGTTGCCTTCTCTCTAGTCTTACACTGCTAAATTAGGGACGGCTAGCGCAGATAGCCTTCGAGTAGCTTTGTGCGAAATTCAAAATCAAACAAAAAGTCTTTCGTACCTGTTTTTATAAATTGATTAATATGACATCTTTTTCAACCAGTCTTCAGGTATCACCTTTATTTTACTTAAACACCTAAGCATAGTTTTAAATATACATGTATTTAACCATTTCTATATTATAATATCCCCCAACACCTTTTCACGTACACTCTCTACCTATCTCCAATACACCTACCTTTCTATAAGCCCAACTCACTTCTATCTATCTACAATATACCTGCCTTTCTATTAGCCCAACTCACTTTTACCTATTTACAACATAACTACCTTTTATAAACACAACTCACTTTTATCCATCTACAATATACATAACTTTCTATTAGCCCAACTACCTTCTATCTATCTACAATATGTCTACCTTTTATAAGCCCAGCTCCTTTCTATCTACCTACAATATACCTACCTTTTATAAGCCCAACTCACTTCTATCTAACTACGATATACCTACCTTTTATAAACCGAACTCCCTTCTATTTATCTACAATATAACTGTCTTTCTATAAGCCCAACTCCCTTCTATCTACCTACAATATACCTACCTTTCTATAAGCCCAACTCACTTCTATCTACCTACAATATACTTACCTTTCTATAAGCCCAGCTCACTTCTATCTACCTACAATATACCTACCTTTCTATTAGCCCAACCCACTTCTATCTACCTACAATATACCTACCTTTCTATAAGCCCAACTCACTTCTATCTACCTACAATATACCTATCTTTCTATAAGCTCCAGTTTCACTTTATCTACCTACAATATACCTATACTTTCTATTAGCTCCAACCCACTTCTATCTACCTACAATATACCTACCTTTCTATAAGCTCCAACTTACTTCTATCTACCTACAATATACCTACCTTTCTATAAGCCCAACTCACTTCTATCTACCTACAATATACCTACCTTTCTATAAGCCTAACTTCACTTCTATCTACCTACAATATACCTACCTTTCTATAAGCTCCAACTCACTTCTATCTACCTACAATATACCTACCTTTCTATAAACCTAACTCCTTTCTATCTACCTACAATATACTCTACCTTTCTATAAGCCTAACCCACTTTATCTACCTACAATATACCTACCTTTCTATAAGCCCAACTTCACTTCTATCTACCTACAATATACCTACCTTTCTATAAGCCCCAACCTACTTTATCTACCTACAATATAATTTACTCTTTTCTATAAGCTCTAACTTACTTTATCTACCTACAATATACCTACCTTTTCTATAAGTCTAACTTACTTTATCTACCTACAATATACCTACCTTTCTATAAGTCTAACTCCCTTCTATCTACTAACTACAATATAATATACCTACTCTTTCTATAAGCCTAACTCACTTTATCTACCTACAATATACCTATCTTTCTATAAGCCTAACTCACTTCTATCTACCTACAATATACTCCACCTTTCTATAAGCTCCAACTCACTTCTATCTACCTACAATATACCTACCTTTCTATAAGCCCAACTCACTTTATCTACCTACAATATACTTTACCTTTCTATAAGCTCCAGCTCACTTCTATCTACCTACAATATACCTACCTTTTCTATTAGCTCTAACCCACTTTATCTACCTACAATATACCTACCTTTTCTATAAGTCCAACTCACTTTATCTACCTACAATAAACCTACCTTTCTATAAGTAATAACTTCACTTTATCTACTCTACAATATACCTACCTTTCTATAAGCCCAACTCCCTTCTATCTACCTACAATATACCTACCTTTCTATAAGCCCAACTCACTTCTATCTACCTACAATATACCTATCTTTCTATAAGCCCAACCCACTTCTATCTACCTACAATATACCTACCTTTCTATAAGCCCAACTCACTTCTATCTACCTACAATATACCTACCTTTCTATAAGCCCAACTCACTTCTATCTACCTACAATATACCTACCTTTCTATAAGCTCCAGCTTCACTTCAATCTACCTACAATATACTTACTTACTTTTCTATAAGCCCAGCTCACTTCTATCTACCTACAATATACCTACCTTTCTATAAGTCTAACTCACTTTATCTACCTACAATATACCTACCTTTCTATAAGCTCTAACTCACTTCTATCTACCTACAATATACTTTATCTTTCTATAAGCTCCAACCTAATTCTATCTACCTACAATATACCTATCTTTCTATAAGCCCAACCCACTTCTATCTACCTACAATATACCTACCTTTCTATAAGCGCAACTCACTTCTATCTACCTACAATATACCTACCTTTCTATAAGCCCAACCCACTTCTATCTACCTACAATATACTTACCTTTCTATAAGCCCAACTCACTTCTATCTACCTACAATATACCTACCTTTCTATAAGCCCAACCCACTTTCTATCTACCTACAATATACCTACCTTTCTATAAGCCCAACCCACTTTATCTACCTACAATATACCTACCTTTTATAAACCGAACTCCTTCTATTTATCTACAATATAACTATCTTTTCTATAAGCTCCAACCCACTTTATCTACTACTTACTAATATACTCTACCTTTTCTATAAGCTCCAACTCACTTCTATCTACCTACAATATACTCTACCTTCTATAAGCTCTAACTCACTTCTATCTACCTACAATATACCTACCTTTCTATAAGCCCAACTCCTTCTATCTACCTACAATATACCTACCTTCTATAAGCTCCAACTTCACTTCTATCTACCTACAATATACCTATCTTTCTATAAGCTCCAACTTCACTTCTATCTACCTACAATATACCTATCTTTCTATAAGCCCAACTCACTTCTATCTACCTACAATATACCTACCTTTCTATAAGCCCAACTCACTTCTATCTACCTACAATATACCTACCTTTTCTATAAACCTAACTCCTTCTATCTACCTACAATATACCTACTTTTCTATAAGCCTAACCCACTTTATCTACTCTACAATATACCTACCTTTCTATAAGCCTAACTCACTTTATCTACCTACAATATACCTACCTTTTCTATAAGCTCTAACCCACTTCTATCTACTCTACAATATACCTACCTTTCTATAAGCCCAACTCACTTCTATCTACCTACAATATACCTACCTTTCTATAAGCCCAACTCACTTCTATCTACCTACAATATACCTACCTTTCTATAAGCCCAACTCCCTTCTATCTACCTACAATATACCTACCTTTCTATAAGCCCAACTCACTTCTATCTACCTACAATATAATTTATCTTTTCTATAAGCCCAACTCACTTCTATCTACCTACAATATACTCTACCTTTCTATAAGCCCAACTCCACTTCTATCTACCTACAATATACCTACCTTTCTATAAGCTCCAACTCACTTCTATCTACCTACAATATACCTACCTTTCTATAAGCTCCAACCCACTTCTATCTACCTACAATATACTCTACCTTTTCTATAAGTCTAACTCACTTCTATCTACCTACAATATACCTACCTTTCTATAAGCCCAACTCACTTCTATCTACCTACAATATACCTACCTTTCTATAAGCCCAGCTCACTTCAATCTACCTATAATATACCTACCTTTCTATAAGCCCAGCTCACTTCTATCTACCTACAATATACCTACCTTTCTATAAGCCCAACTCACTTCTATCTACCTACAATATACCTACCTTTCTATAAGCCCAACCTCACTTCTATCTACCTACAATATACCTATCTTTCTATAAGCCCAACCCAATTCTATCTACCTACAATATACCTATCTTTCTATAAGCCCAACCCACTTCTATCTACCTACAATATACCTACCTTTCTATAAGCGCAACTCACTTCTATCAACCTACAATATACCTACCTTTCTATAAGCCCAACCCACTTCTATCTACCTACAATATACCTACCTTTCTATAAGCCCAACTCACTTCTATCTACCTACAATATACCTACCTTTCTATAAGCCCAACCCACTTCTATCTACCTACAATATACCTACCTTTCTATAAGCCCAACCCACTTCTATCTACCTACAATATACCTACCTTTTATAAACCGAACTCCCTTCTATTTATCTACAATATAACTATCTTTCTATAAGCCCAACCCACTTCTATCTACCTACAATATACCTACCTTTCTATAAGCCCAACTCACTTCTATCTACCTACAATATACCTATCTTTCTATAAGCCCAACTCCTTTCTATCTACCTACAATATACCTACCTTTCTATAAGCCCAACTCCCTTCTATCTACCTACAATATACCTACCTTCTATAAGCTCTAACTCACTTTATCTACCTACAATATACCTATCTTTCTATAAGCTCTAACTCCTTCTATCTACCTACAATATACCTACCTTTTCTATAAGCTCCAACTCCTTCTATCTACCTACAATATACCTACCTTTTCTATAAGTCTAACCCACTTCTATCTACCTCATAATATACCTACCTTTTCTATAAGCTCCAACTCACTTCTATCTACCTACAATATACCTACCTTTCTATAAGCCTAACTCACTTTATCTACCTACAATATACTCTACTTTTCTATAAGCTCCAGCTTCACTTCTATCTACCTACAATATACCTACCTTTCTATAAGTCCAACCCACTTCTATCTACCTACAATATACCTACTCTTTCTATAAGCCCAACTCACTTTATCTACCTACAATATACCTACCTTTCTATAAGCCCAACTCACTTCTATCTACCTACAATATACCTTATCTTTCTATAAGCCTAACTTACTTCTATCTACCTACAATATACCTACCTTTCTATAAGTCTAACTCACTTCTATCTACCTACAATATACCTACCTTTCTATAAGTCTAACTCACTTCTATGTACCTTTACAATATACCTACCTTTCTATAAGCTCCAGCTTCACTTCTATCTACCTACAATATACCTACCTTTTCTATAAGCCCAGCTTCACTTCTATCTACCTACAATATACCTACCTTCTATAAGTCTAACTCACTTCTATCTACTTACAATATACCTACCTTTCTATAAGCCCAACTCACTTCTATCTACCTACAATATACCTACCTTTCTATAAGCCCAACTCACTTCTATCTACCTACAATATACCTACCTTTCTATAAGCCCAACCCACTTCTATCTACCTACAATATAATTTACCTTTCTATAAGCTCCAACTCACTTCTATCTACCTACAATATACCTTTATCTTTCTATAAGTCTAACCCACTTTCTATCTACCTACAATATACCTACCTTTCTATAAGCCCAACCCACTTCTATCTACCTACAATATACCTACCTTTCTATAAGCCCAACCCACTTCTATCTACCTACAATATACCTACCTTTCTATAAGCCCAACCCACTTCTATCTACCTACAATATACCTACCTTTCTATAAGCCCAACTCACTTCTATCTACCTACAATATACCTATCTTTCTATAAGCCCAACCCACTTCTATCTACCTACAATATACCTACCTTTCTATAAGCTCAACTCAATTCTATCTACCTACAATATACCTACCTTTCTATAAGCCCAACCCACTTCTATCTACTTACAATATACCTACCTTTCTATAAGCTCTAACTCACTTTATCTACCTACAATATACCTACCTTTCTATAAGCCCAACTCACTTTATCTACCTACAATATACCTACCTTTCTATAAGCCCAACTCACTTCTATCTACCTACAATATACCTACCTTTCTATAAGCCCAACCCACTTCTATCTACCTACAATATACCTACCTTTCTATAAGCCCAACCCACTTCTATCTACCTACAATATACCTACCTTTCTATAAGCCCAACTCACTTCTATCTACCTACAATATACCTATCTTTCTATAATCCCAACCCACTTCTATCTACCTACAATATACCTACCTTTCTATAAGCCCAACTCACTTCTATCTACCTACAATATACCTACCTTTCTATAAGTCTAACCCACTTTACCTACCTACAATATACCTACTTCTTTCTATAAGCCTAACTCACTTCTATCTACCTACAATATACCTACCTTTCTATAAGCTCTAACTCACTTCTATCTACCTACAATATACCTACCTTTCTATAAGCCCAACCCACTTCTACCTACCTACAATATACCTATCTTTCTATAAGCCCAACCCACTTCTATCTACCTACAATATACCTACCTTTCTATAAGCCCAACTCACTTCTATCTACCTACAATATACCTACCTTTCTATAAGCCCAACCCACTTCTATCTACCTACAATATACCTATCTTTCTATAAGCCCAACTCACTTCTATCTATCTACAACATACCTATCTTTTTATAAGCCCAACCCACTTCTATCTACCTACAATATACCTACCTTTCTATAAGCCCAACCCACTTCTATCTACCTACAATATACCTATCTTTCTATAAGCCCAACTCACTTCTATCTATCTACAATATACCTATCTTTCTATAAGCCCAACCCACTTCTATCTACCTACAATATACCTACCTTTCTATAAGCCCAACCCACTTCTATCTACCTGCAATATACCTACCTTTCTATAAGCTCCAACCCACTTCTATCTACTCTACAATATACCTATCTTTTCTATAAGCCTAACTCACTTTATCTATCTACAATATACCTACCTTTCTATAAGCTCTAACCCACTTTATCTACCTACAATATACCTACCTTTTCTATAAGCCTAACTCACTTCTATCTACCTACAATATACTCTACCTTTCTATAAGCTCCAACCCACTTTATCTACCTACAATATACCTACCTTTCTATAAGCCTAACTCACTTTCTATCTACCTACAATATACCTATCTTTTCTATAAGCTCTAACTCACTTCCATCTACCTACAATATACCTACCTTTCTATAAGCCCAACCCACTTTCTATCTACCTACAATATACCTACCTTTTCTATAAGCTCCAACTCACTTCTATCTACCTACAATATACCTACCTTTCTATAAGCTCCAACCCACTTCTATCTACCTACAATATACCTACCTTTCTATAAGTCCAACCCACTTCTATCTACCTACAATATACCTACCTTTTCTATAAGCCTAACTCACTTTCTATCTACCTACAATATACCTTACCTTTCTATAAGCCTAACTTCACTTCTATTTACCTACAATATATACCTACCTTTCTATAAGCCTAACTCACTTCTATCTACCTACAATATACCTACCTTTCTATAAGCTCCAACCCACTTCTATCTACCTACAATATACCTACCTTTCTATAAGCCTAACTCACTTTATCTACCTACAATATACCTATCTTTCTATAAGTCTAACTTCACTTCTATCTACCTACAATATACCTACCTTTCTATAAGCTCAACCCACTTCTATCTACCTACAATATACCTATCTTTTCTATAAGCTCCAACTCACTTTCATCTACCTACAATATATATCTCCATTTTCTATAAGTCTCCAATCCACTTTATCTACCTACAATATATACCTACCTTTTCTATAAGCTCTAACTCACTTTATCTACCTACAATATAACCTACCTTTCTATAAGTCTAACCCACTTCTATCTACCTACAATATACCTACCTTTCTATAAGTCTAACTTCACTTTTTCTACCTACAATATACCTACCTTTCTATAAGCCCAACCCACTTTATCTACCTACAATATAATGTACCTTTTCTATAAGTCCAACCCACTTTATCTACCTACAATATACCTATTTTTCTATAAGCCCAACCCACTTCTATCTACTCTACAATATACCTACTTTTCTATAAGCCCAACCCACTTTATCTACTCTAATATAATATACCTACCTTTCTAAGCCCAACTCACTTTATCTACCTACAATATACCTACCTTTCTATAAGTCCAACCCACTTCTATCTACTCTACAATATACCTTCCTTTCTATAAGCTCCAACTCACTTTATCTACCTACAATATACCTACCTTTCTATAAGCCTAACCCACTTTATCTACCTACAATATACCTATCTTTTCTATAAGCCTAACTTTCACTTTATCTATCTACAATATACCTATCTTTTCTATAAGTCTCCAACCCACTTCTATCTACCTACAATATACCTACTCTTTCTATAAGCCTAACTCCACTTCTATCTACCTACAATATACCTATCTTTCTATAAGCTCCAACTAACTTCTATCTATCTACAATATATACCTATCTTTCTATAAGTCCAACCCACTTTATCTACCTACAATATACCTACCTTTCTATAAGCTCCAACCCACTTCTGTCTACCTGTAATATACCTACCTTTCTATAAGCTCCAACCCACTTTATCTACCTACAATATACCTATCTTTTTCTATAAGCCCAACTCACTTCTATCTATCTACAATATACCTACCTTTCTATAAGTCTAACCCACTTTATCTACCTACAATATACCTAATTTTCTATAAGCCCAACTCACTTTATCTACCTACAATATACCTACCTTTTCTATAAGCCCAACCCACTTCTATCTACCTACAATATACCTACCTTTTCTATAAGCTCTAACTCACTTTATCTACCTACAATATACCTATCTTTCTATAAGCCCAACTTCACTTTATCTACTCTACAATATACCTACCTTTCTATAAGCCCAACCCACTTTATCTACCTACAATATACCTACCTTTTCTATAAGCCTAACTCACTTTATCTACCTACAATATACCTACCTTTCTATAAGCTCAACCCACTTTATCTACCTACAATATACCTACTTTTTCTATAAGCCCAACTTACTTTATCTACCTACAATATACCTACCTTTCTATAAGCCTAACTTCACTTTATCTACCTACAATATACCTACCTTTCTATAAGCCTAACTCTACTTTATTTACCTACAATATACCTACCTTTCTATAAGTCTAACTCACTTTATCTACCTACAATATACCTACCTTTCTATAAGCTCTAACCCACTTTATCTACCTACAATATACTTTATCTTTCTATAAGCCTAACTCACTTTATCTACCTACAATATACCTACCTTTCTATAAGCCCAACCCACTTCTATCTACCTACAATATACCTATCTTTCTATAAGCCCAACTCACTTCTATCTACCTACAATATACCTACCTTTCTATAAGCCCAACCCACTTCTATCTACCTACAATATACCTACCTTTCTATAAGCCCAACTCACTTCTATCTACCTACAATATACCTACCTTTCTATAAGCCCAACCCACTTCTATCTACCTACAATATACCTACCTTTCTATAAGCCCAACTCACTTTATCTACCTACAATATACCTACCTTCTATAAGTCTAACTCACTTCTATCTACCTACAATATACCTACCTTTCTATAAGCCTAACCCACTTTATCTACCTACAATATACCTACCTTTTCTATAAGCCTAACTCACTTCTATCTACCTACAATATACCTACCTTTCTATAAGCCCAACCCACTTCTATCTACCTACAATATACTTACCTTTCTATAAGCCCAACTCACTTCTATCTACCTACAATATACCTACCTTTCTATAAGCCCAACCCACTTCTATCTACCTACAATATACCTACCTTTCTATAAGCCCAACTCACTTCTATCTACCTACAATATACCTACCTTTCTATAAGCCCAACTCACTTCTATCTACCTACAATATACCTACCTTTCTATAAGCCCAACTCACTTCTATCTACCTACAATACACCTACCTTTCTATAAGCCCAACTCACTTCTATCTACCTACAATATACCTACCTTTCTATAAGCCCAACTCACTTCTATCTACCTACAATATACCTACCTTTCTATAAGCCCAACTCACTTCTATCTACCTACAATATACCTACCTTTCTATAAGCCCAACTCACTTCTATCTACCTACAATATACCTATCTTTCTATAAGCCCAACCCACTTCTATCTACCTACAATATACTTATCTTTCTATAAGCCCAACCCACTTCTATCTACCTACAATATACCTACCTTTCTATAAGCCCAACCCACTTCTATCTACCTACAATATACCTACCTTCTATAAGCCCAACTCACTTCTATCTACCTACAATATACCTATCTTTCTATAAGTCCAACTCCCTTCTATCTACCTACAATACACCTACCTTTCTATAAGCCCAACTCCCTTCTATCTACCTACAATATACCTACCTTTCTATAAGCCCAACTCACTTCTATCTACCTACAATATACCTATCTTTCTATAAGCCCAACCCACTTCTATCTACCTACAATATACCTATCTTTCTATAAGCCCAACCCACTTCTATGTACCTATAATATACCTACCTTTCTATAAGCCCAACCCACTTCTATCTACCTACAATATACCTACCTTTTATAAACCTACAACCTACTTACTTTTCTATAAATCAAATTTCCTTTTAAGTGTCTACAATATACTTATTTTCTCACAAACCTCACGTACTTGTACCTACCATTGATATCCTTTATCGTATTACAAACATAATGTAAATATAAAAAAGGACAAAGGTACGTGATTGAGGGCCATTATTTGTTTAATTATTCACCACTGAATTAAAGATTTTCTTCTTTAACCGTATTCTGAATAAAATCTTAATATCTGTCGGTCGAACTGGTTATTATGAAACCTGCACATACTTTTAGGGCCCTCGCGGAGAGTGACTTAGAGTAAAGGAGCATCCAGATATGCCAAAATGGTCCACTTTCAGGATAGAAGACTTGAAGCACCTGGCGGTGTATAACGGAACTTCTTAGTAGGTAAATCAGGAATGTTACTTTTTGTTTTTGTTTTTATCGACAACGGGACGCAAGCCATGAATCGCCTGATTTACACTTCGACTCATAAACCACCGCACCACATCCAGCCCCAGAATTCAGCAAAGCTCATAGCTGCAGCAATATACAGAAAGAATTCTAGTTTTATTTTTTAAAAAATTAAAATTTGAAAAGGTGCGGGACAAACATGGTTTCTCAAATAATATTAGTTTCATAAGATTAGTGTATGAAGTAAAATAAATATCTAAATCTGGTTTTGTAGTTATGAAACTTCTAGAACATGTTTAACTTTGTTAATTAATTTATATTGATCGAACAGTCAGCCAGCATACAACAGATTCAAACGATCTCGGGCACGTGTTTCAGACGTAACGTTATTATAAAGCACGTGATAAAAAGTCAACCAACATACATATCAGTAACGGAAGGACACAGGTTCGAAAAGAATATCTTGAAACGAGGGTACACGTGAGAATAAACAAAGAAAATAACTGCCAATCAAAATTAACGAAATAAAGCGAATTAAACAACTGGATCACTTCATTTTAGGCGCAGATAACCTAGTTGCTTTGCGCCATAAAACACCAAATTTCATTTTAGGTATGTCTATTTCAGAGAGCCCGGCATGGCCAGATGAGTTTAGGCGTTCGACTCCTAATCTGAGGGTCGCGGGTTCGAATCCCCGTCACACCAAACATGCTCGCCCTTTCAGCCGTCCTTAATATAGTAGTGTAAAACTAGAGGGAAGGCAACTAGTCATCACCACCCACCGTCAACTATGGGGCTACTCTTTTACCAACGAACAGTGGGATTGATCGTTACATTGTAAAGCCCCCACGACTGAAAGGGCTTGTAAGTAGTTTATAATTTCCCAAAAGGACCCTCTTGGGTTACGTTAATATCTTCAGCCACGTCAATAACATTCAAGGTGATATATAACGTGGAATTAAAACGGAATTACAACTTCAGTAAATTTACAAAACATGATCGCATTCTAAGGGCTATCTATTTACCTAAACTCCAAAATTTTAATATTTCAGAGAACAAAAATTCAAATCAATTAAAGGTAAATTTTCAACAAATTTAATAATTGCCTTAAAAACTGTACTTTGGTTAGGTATAATTCCTGTGTGGTTGCCATATTTTTAAACACTTTAGTTTTTGAGTAAAAAATAAAACAAAATATGCGGGTCCTCAAACTCAAGTTCCTCTCGGTCGTTCGGCTGTTTCCGTGACATTTTACAACTATGACGTAATAGTTGCTAAACACGCTTCGTTGCGCGCCGACCATTTTGTTCCTTTCAGTGCTGGTGTTTTATGTAAATCTATCGGTGCTTTTCTCGGGTTACATACTTTATGACACTATTTTTTGTCTTGATATTGCTACTTTATGTTTGTTTTATGATAACATGGTTTACTGTGTTGCTTATGGTTGTAAAAACGGTTCGACATCGGGCAAAAGCTTCTTTTCGTTTCCGTGCAAGAAGAAGGAACCGGCAAGGTGGCGATAGTGGGTGCAGATGGTCAATAGGAAGAACTGGACTCCTTCACATCATGCAAAGCTTTATCAAGATCACTTTGAACTCTCATGTTTTGTGTCGGATCCCACTATTTTGGATTCCGTGGGTTTCAAGCCAGGCAGGTTGAGACTGAAAAAACCATCGGCAGTAGACAGGATCGTCCTCACTATCTTTCCTCGTGTAGAGCTGAGGACTGATCTCAGTCTGCAGCGTACAGGTTCCACCCCTCTGAAGCCATCCCTTGCCATCACGAAAAGAACAAACTTAAAGGTATGTGTGCAGTATAAAGCGATAAACAATAACTAGTATAATATAATAATTTAAAAAGTACAAGTTTTTGAAGAATGTAACTAGACATACACATTTCACATTCATGAGTGTGTTTTGCATATGTGGCACCTGAAAGTCAGTAAAACCTTGATTTTCTAGTCTAGACAGTGGACATATCTATCCCAAATAGAGTATATTCCAAGTTTAAAAGCTGGTAGATCATTCTGTAGATGTTTTTGTATCATTTTTACATATGGAAAAGTTTGAAAAATACCATTTTTCAAATTTAACATTTCAAGATAAATTAAAATGAGACTATGTCTTGAACATGTTGAATTAATCAAGTACATGCTATGTATTTAAAAAAACACATTGTAGACTTGTAAACAATCAAATATAAACTCCATAACATATTTCCATAACTCATCATAATAAAATTAATCTTAACACAGTGCACTGACATTGTCATATTAAATGTAAATCTCATAAAGCATGTTGTTTTAATATATAATCTTATTTCTTCAGTATCACTCACAGTTCCGCTACTCTCACTCGTGGAACTGTCCTCATCACTAGAGCTTGTCAGATCTGTGTCAAAAGTAACTGTTCTAGGTTCGTTCAGAGTAGGTTTGAATTGATATGGTGCTACTCAACACTGTTCAGAACACAAAGTCAAAACAGACTCCGCCTCTGTTTCTCCGTATGCACTGGCCATGTTTATTTACATTCAACGCGCTGGGGTTGGCGGTTTGTTTGGCAACTATTACGTCACGGTACTTTTCCTAGCGGCAAACGTAAAAACTAAAACGTTCTGCACCAAGTTCTGTTTCATTTATTAGCATATATTTTTTATAACAAATGTAAACCTGCAAAATTAATCAGTATGAGTAGTTCTTTTGACTGCAAAGTTTTCTTTTTTATGTAATATTCACCTTTAAGGCAACTTTACCTTTTTTATATTTCTGAATTAATTACAATTATAAATTAATGACTTGTAAGGTTATATAGCATGCAAACGTACCATAAATTCCTAGCGTAGCTGAAAATACATTATAAATCACACAAATATATCACAATCACACATACATATATCATAAAAACAATGTATATCCTCTTTTGCAATACTATATTACTTTCCACTACGGACTGTATATAATTGAGGCACATTTAGAAAATTACATGAACTGGTCACAAAATGTAATGTCAGTTTTATCATCTCTTTCTTCATTTTCTTTCGCTTTTTCTAATAAGAAATATAGTCTCTGATTTCTCCCTGGAGAGACGCACTCATCTGGCAAGTCTCCATAAAATGTAAAGTACATAAAGTACTCGGGTCACTTTTAGGCTTAATTTTTGTCTTTGTGTATCTCGTGCTTTTTTCCCCCCAGAAACGTAACTGTATTAAAATATCATTAAGTGTAATAAGTGTAACATCTGATATCGTATTAACAGCATTTCTCATGAAAAAACTTTCGATCCAGAAGTCGGAAACTTTAATTAGAATAGATGGTGGACATGTTTTCTTGGCGTACACCGTTCTAGGATAAATGTTACTGAAACTATGAGTTTGTGTCAGCGCTGTCTGTTGTGTTTAGGGCACAGATTAGCCCGTGACAGAGCTCTGGATTTCGGGGATAGCGAGTCTGATTCCAAAAAGTGCTTAATCACAAAATTATTTTCCATATTTTAATATGTAGATGCGTTATAAGAGTGACAATCAGTCTATTAGAGAAAATTTGTTTGTTTGTTTTGGAATTTCGCACAAAGCTACTCGAGGGCTATCTGTGCTAGCCGTCCCTAATTTAGTAGCGAAAGACTAGAGGGAAGGCAGCTAGTCATCACCACCCACCGCCAACTCTTGGGCTACTCTTTTACCAACGAAAAGTGGGATTGACCGTCACATTATAACGCCAACACGGCTGGGAGGGCGAGCATGTTTGGCGCGACTCGGGTGCGAACCCGCGACCCTCAGATTACGAGGCGCACGCCTTAACGCGCTAGGCCATGCCAGGCCTATTAGAGAGGATGGGGTGCGGCAAAGTGCTACCTCCTTGCTGCTTTATCTCAGATCAGTGGTTGACGATGAGGGACAGCGACCAATAACCTCAGAATAGGTTTGCTGAAAATACAAACTATAATTATATATGTAAATATTGTTCAAATTTCATCGACAAACAACACGCGAATACTCCAGGTCTTAAATTATTGTCAAATTATTTTTGGAGTAAAAGTGAACGGGAGCTCTATTTAGGAAATCCTACATGTCTGGTGTTACAGTTAGTACGTGACAATCCTTAACAAACAATGGAAGTTGCACAGTCATGCTGGGACGAACAGCCTAGGTTTTCTGAGGTCGAAGTACATTGAGTCAGAGACTTTCTGAACATTGAGGCAGGATGAGCGTTCGTACTCAGTAATAGCACGGTAGATGTTCTGCTCAGACATCTTTAATGTTATTCCAATTAATATGATAATTAATAATTAACACTTCTTTACAGGGGTATTCAGTAATGCTTAATTATTTTCATAAGGTATAAACGTCACACCATAAACCATACCTGACAAACCAAGTATGTAAAGTTGTGCAAAGTTGTAAAATAGTTACGGCTCAACTGATCAGAATCGTAACTTTGGCAACTTATACCACAATCCATTATATCGAAATTAATTTATAATCTTAACCCCAAATAATTAATAATGCATCTGCAATTTACACGTAACAATATAAAAATGTAGAAAACTATTATAATTAATATAATTTCTTTTTTTATGAGTTATATTGATAGTTAAAGGTTGTTTAAACAAACTATTGATGAATAGAATTCACAATATCACACGTAAACTGTTGAAACATTGGAGAGGTTATAAAGATATAAACTGGTAGTTTCAATCGTGTCTCTGTATTAGTAGCAGTACGAAAAGTACTGGGTGTTCAGTGTTAAGAAAATTTGATAATAAGAAAGATGGATAATCATACTGGTTACCACTGGGTGCTCAGTGTTAAGAAGATTTGATAATAAGTAAGATGGATAATCATACTGGTTACCACTGGGTGCTCAGTGTTAAGAAGATTTGATAATAAGTAAGATGGATAATCATACTGGTTACCACTGGGTGTTCAGTGTTAAGAAGATTTGATAATAAGAAAGATGGATAATCATACTGGTTACAACTGGGTGTTCAGTGTTAAGAAGATTTGATAATAAGAAAGATGGATAATCATACTGGTTACCACTGGGTGCTCAGTGTTAAGAAAATTTGATAATAAGTAAGCCGGATTATCATACTGGTTACCACTGGGTGCTCAGTGTTAAGAACATTTGATAATAAGTAAGATGGATAATCATACTGGTTACCACTGGGTGCTCAGTGTTAAGAAGATTTGATAATAAGTAAGATGGATAATCATACTGGTTACCACTGGGTGCTCAGTGTTAAGAAGATTTGATAATAAGAAAGATGGATAATCATACTGGTTATCTCTGGTTGCTCAGTGTTAAGAAAATTTGATAATAAGTAAGATGGATAATCATACTGGTTACCACTGTGTGCTCAGTGTTAAGAAGATTTGATAATAAGTAAGATGGATAATCATACTGATTATCAGTAATTGCTCAGTGTTAAGACATTTGATAATAAGAAAGATGGATAATCATACTGGTTACCACTGGGTGCTCAGTGTTAAGAACATTTGATAATAAGAAAGATGGATAACCATACTGGTTATCAGTAATTGCTCAGTGTTAAGAACATTTGATAATAAGTAAGATGGATAATCATACTGATTATCAGTAATTGCTCAGTGTTAAGAACATTTAATAATAAGTAAGATGGATTATCATACTGGTTATCAGTAATTGCTCAGTGTTAAGAACATTTGATAATAAGTAAGATGGATAATCATACTGATTATCAGTAATTGCTCAGTGTTAAGAACATTTGATAATAAGTAAGATGGATAATCATACTGATTATCAGTAATTGCTCAGTGTTAAGAACATTTGATAATAAGTAAGATGGATAATCATACTGATTATCAGTAATTGCTCAGTGTTAAGAACATTTAATAATAAGTAAGATGGATTATCATACTGGTTATCAGTAATTGCTCAGTGTTAAGAACATTTGATAATAAGTAAGATGGATAATCATACTGATTATCAGTAATTGCTCAGTGTTAAGAACATTTGATAATAAGTAAGATGGATAATCATACTGATTATCAGTAATTGCTCATTGTTAAGAACATTTGATAATAAGTAAGATGGATAATCATACTGATTATCAGTAATTGCTCAGTGTTAAGAACATTTGATAATAAGTATGATGGGTAATCATACTGATTATCAGTAATTGCTCAGTGTTAAGAACATTTGATAATAAGTATGATGGGTAATCATACTGATTATCAATAATTACTCAGTGTTAAGAACATTTGATAATAAGTAAGATGGGTAATCATACTGATTATCAGTAATTGCTCAGTGTTAAGAACATTTGATAATAAGTAAGATGGATTATCATACTGGTTATCAGTAATTGCTCAGTGTTAAGAACATTTGATAATAAGTAAGATGGATTATCATACTGATTATCAGTAATTGCTCAGTGTTAAGAACATTTGATAATAAGAAAGATGGATAATCATACTGATTATCAGTAATTGCTCAGTGTTAAGAACATTTGATAATAAGTAAGATGGATAATCATACTGATTATCAGTAATTGCTCAGTGTTAAGACATTTGATAATAAGTAAGATGGATTATCATACTGATTATCAGTAATTGCTCAGTGTTAAGACATTTGATAATAAGAAAGATGGATAATCATACTGGTTATCTCTGGTTGCTCAGTGTTAAGAACATTTGATAATAAGTAAGATGGATAATCATACTGATTATCAGTAATTGCTCAGTGTTAAGAAGATTTGATAATAAGAAAGATGGATAATCATACTGGTTACCACTGGGTGCTCAGTGTTAAGAAAATTTGATAATAAGTAAGCCGGATTATCATACTGGTTACCACTGGGTGCTCAGTGTTAAGAACATTTGATAATAAGTAAGATGGATAATCATACTGGTTACCACTGGGTGCTCAGTGTTAAGAAGATTTGATAATAAGTAAGATGGATAATCATACTGGTTACCACTGGGTGCTCAGTGTTAAGAAGATTTGATAATAAGAAAGATGGATAATCATACTGGTTATCTCTGGTTGCTCAGTGTTAAGAAAATTTGATAATAAGTAAGATGGATAATCATACTGGTTACCACTGTGTGCTCAGTGTTAAGAAGATTTGATAATAAGTAAGATGGATAATCATACTGATTATCAGTAATTGCTCAGTGTTAAGACATTTGATAATAAGAAAGATGGATAATCATACTGGTTACCACTGGGTGCTCAGTGTTAAGAACATTTGATAATAAGAAAGATGGATAACCATACTGGTTATCAGTAATTGCTCAGTGTTAAGAACATTTGATAATAAGTAAGATGGATAATCATACTGATTATCAGTAATTGCTCAGTGTTAAGAACATTTAATAATAAGTAAGATGGATTATCATACTGGTTATCAGTAATTGCTCAGTGTTAAGAACATTTGATAATAAGTAAGATGGATAATCATACTGATTATCAGTAATTGCTCAGTGTTAAGAACATTTGATAATAAGTAAGATGGATAATCATACTGATTATCAGTAATTGCTCAGTGTTAAGAACATTTGATAATAAGTAAGATGGATAATCATACTGATTATCAGTAATTGCTCAGTGTTAAGAACATTTAATAATAAGTAAGATGGATTATCATACTGGTTATCAGTAATTGCTCAGTGTTAAGAACATTTGATAATAAGTAAGATGGATAATCATACTGATTATCAGTAATTGCTCAGTGTTAAGAACATTTGATAATAAGTAAGATGGATAATCATACTGATTATCAGTAATTGCTCATTGTTAAGAACATTTGATAATAAGTAAGATGGATAATCATACTGATTATCAGTAATTGCTCAGTGTTAAGAACATTTGATAATAAGTATGATGGGTAATCATACTGATTATCAGTAATTGCTCAGTGTTAAGAACATTTGATAATAAGTATGATGGGTAATCATACTGATTATCAGTAATTGCTCAGTGTTAAGAACATTTGATAATAAGTAAGATGGGTAATCATACTGATTATCAGTAATTGCTCAGTGTTAAGAACATTTGATAATAAGTAAGATGGATTATCATACTGGTTATCAGTAATTGCTCAGTGTTAAGAACATTTGATAATAAGTAAGATGGATTATCATACTGATTATCAGTAATTGCTCAGTGTTAAGAACATTTGATAATAAGTAAGATGGATAATCATACTGATTATCAGTAATTGCTCAGTGTTAAGAACATTTGATAATAAGTAAGATGGATAATCATACTGATTATCAGTAATTGCTCAGTGTTAAGACATTTGATAATAAGTAAGATGGATTATCATACTGATTATCAGTAATTGCTCAGTGTTAAGACATTTGATAATAAGAAAGATGGATAATCATACTGGTTATCTCTGGTTGCTCAGTGTTAAGAACATTTGATAATAAGTAAGATGGATAATCATACTGATTATCAGTAATTGCTCAGTGTTAAGAACATTTGATAATAAGTATGATGGGTAATCATACTGATTATCAGTAATTGCTCAGTGTTAAGAACATTTGATAATAAGTATGATGGGTAATCATACTGATTATCAGTAATTGCTCAGTGTTAAGAACATTTGATAATAAGTAAGATGGGTAATCATACTGATTATCAGTAATTGCTCAGTGTTAAGAACATTTGATAATAAGTAAGATGGATTATCATACTGGTTATCAGTAATTGCTCAGTGTTAAGAACATTTGATAATAAGTAAGATGGATTATCATACTGATTATCAGTAATTGCTCAGTGTTAAGAACATTTGATAATAAGTAAGATGGGTAATCATACTGATTATCAGTAATTGCTCAGTGTTAAGAACATTTGATAATAAGAAAGATGGACAATCATACTGATTATCAGTAATTGCTCAGTGTTTAGAACATTTGATAATAAGTAAGATGGATTATCATACTGATTATCAGTAATTGCTCAGTGTTAAGAACATTTGATAATAAGAAAGATGGATAATCATACTGATTATCAGTAATTGCTCAGTGTTAAGAACATTTGATAATAAGTAAGATGGGTAATCATACTGATTATCAGTAATTGCTCAGTGTTAAGAACATTTGATAATAAGAAAAATGGACAATCATACTGATTATCAGTAATTGCTCAGTGTTAAGAACATTTGATAATAAGTAAGATGGATTATCATACTGATTATCAGTAATTGCTCAGTGTTAAGAACATTTGATAATAAGAAAGATGGATAATCATACTGATTATCAGTAATTGCTCAGTGTTAAGAACATTTGATAATAAGTAAGATGGATAATCATACTGATTATCAGTAATTGCTCAGTGTTAAGAACATTTGATAATAAGTAAGATGGATAATCATACTGGTTACCACTGGGTGCTCAGTGTTAAGAACATTTGATAATAAGAAAGATGGATAATCATACTGGTTATCAGTAATTGCTCAGTGTTAAGAACATTTGATAATAAGTAAGATGGATAATCATACTGATTATCAGTAATTGCTCCGTGTTAAGAACATTTAATAATAAGTAAGATGGATTATCATACTGGTTATCAGTAATTGCTCAGTGTTAAGAACATTTGATAATAAGTAAGATGGATTATCATACTGGTTATCAGTAATTGCTCAGTGTTAAGAACATTTGATAATAAGTAAGATGGATAATCATACTGATTATCAGTAATTGCTCAGTGTTAAGAACATTTGATAATAAGTAAGATGGATAATCATACTAATTATCAGTAATTGCTCAGTGTTAAGAACATTTGATAATAAGTAAGATGGGTAATCATACTGGTTATCAGTAATTGCTCAGTGTTAAGAACATTTGATAATAAGTAAGATGGATTATCATACTGGTTATCAGTAATTGCTCAGTGTTAAGACATTTGATAATAAGTAAGATGGATTATCATACTGATTATCAGTAATTGCTCAGTGTTAAGACATTTGATAATAAAAAAGATGGATAATCATACTGGTTACCACTGGGTGCTCAGTGTTAAGAACATTTGATAATAAGAAAGATGGATAACCATACTGGTTATCAGTAATTGCTCAGTGTTAAGAACATTTGATAATAAGTAAGATGGATAATCATACTGATTATCAGTAATTGCTCAGTGTTAAGAACATTTAATAATAAGTAAGATGGATTATCATACTGGTTATCAGTGATTGCTCAGTGTTAAGAACATTTGATAATAAGTAAGATGGATAATCATACTGATTATCAGTAATTGCTCAGTGTTAAGAACATTTGATAATAAGTAAGATGGATAATCATACTGATTATCAGTAATTGCTCAGTGTTAAGAACATTTGATAATAAGTAAGATGGATAATCATACTGATTATCAGTAATTGCTCAGTGTTAAGAACATTTAATAATAAGTAAGATGGATTATCATACTGGTTATCAGTAATTGCTCAGTGTTAAGAACATTTGATAATAAGTAAGATGGATAATCATACTGATTATCAGTAATTGCTCAGTGTTAAGAACATTTGATAATAAGTAAGATGGATAATCATACTGATTATCAGTAATTGCTCAGTGTTAAGAACATTTTATAATAAGTAAGATGGATAATCATACTGATTATCAGTAATTGCTCAGTGTTAAGAACATTTGATAATAAGTATGATGGGTAATCATACTGATTATCAGTAATTGCTCAGTGTTAAGAACATTTGATAATAAGTATGATGGGTAATCATACTGGTTATCAGTAATTGCTCAGTGTTAAGAACATTTGATAATAAGTAAGATGGATTATCATACTGGTTATCAGTAATTGCTCAGTGTTAAGAACATTTGATAATAAGTAAGATGGATTATCATACTGGTTATCAGTAATTGCTCAGTGTTAAGAACATTTGATAATAAGTAAGATGGGTAATCATACTGATTATCAGTAATTGCTCAGTGTTAAGAACATTTGATAATAAGTAAGATGGATTATCATACAGGTTATCAGTAATTGCTCAGTGTTAAGAACATTTGATAATAAGTAAGATGGATTATCATACTGATTATCAGTAATTGCTCAGTGTTAAGAACATTTGATAATAAGAAAGATGGATAATCATACTGATTATCAGTAATTGCTCAGTGTTAAGAACATTTGATAATAAGTAAGATGGATAATCATACTGATTATCAGTAATTGCTCAGTGTTAAGACATTTGATAATAAGTAAGATGGATTATCATACTGATTATCAGTAATTGCTCAGTGTTAAGACATTTGATAATAAGAAAGATGGATAATCATACTGGTTATCTCTGGTTGCTCAGTGTTAAGAACATTTGATAATAAGTAAGATGGATAATCATACTGATTATCAGTAATTGCTCAGTGTTAAGAACATTTGATAAAAAGTAAGATGGGTAATCATACTGATTATCAGTAATTGCTCAGTGTTAAGAAGATTTGATAATAAGTAAGATGGATAATCATACTGGTTACCACTGGGTGCTCAGTGTTAAGAACATTTGATAATAAGAAAGATGGATAATCATACTGGTTATCAGTAATTGCTCAGTGTTAAGAACATTTGATAATAAGTAAGACGGATAATCATACTGATTATCAGTAATTGCTCAGTGTTAAGAATATTTAATAATAAGTAAGATGGATTATCATACTGATTATCAGTAATTGCTCAGTGTTAAGAACATTTGATAATAAGTAAGATGGATAATCATACTGGTTACCACTGGGTGCTCAGTGTTAAGAACATTTGATAATAAGAAAGATGGATTATCATACTGATTATCAGTAATTGCTCAGTGTTAAGAACATTTGATAATAAGTAAGATGGATTATCATACTGGTTGTCAGTAATTGCTCAGTGTTAAGACATTTGATAATAAGTAAGATGGATTATCATACTGATTATCAGTAATTGCTCAGTGTTAAGACATTTGATAATAAGAAAGATGGATAATCATACTGATTATCAGTAATTGCTCAGTGTTAAGAACATTTGATAATAAGTAAGATGGATTATCATACTGATTATCAGTAATTGCTCAGTGTTAAGAACATTTGATAATAAGAAAGATGGATAATCATACTGATTATCAGTAATTGCTCAGTGTTAAGAACATTTGATAATAAGTAAGATGGATAATCATACTGATTATCAGTAATTGCTCAGTGTTAAGAACATTTGATAATAAGTAAGATGGGTAATCATACTGATTATCAGTAATTGCTCAGTGTTAAGAACATTTGATAATAAGTAAGATGGACAATCATACTGATTATCAGTAATTGCTCAGTGTTAAGAACATTTGATAATAAGTAAGATGGATTATCATACTGATTATCAGTAATTGCTCAGTGTTAAGAACATTTGATAATAAGTAAGATGGATAATGATACTGATTATCAGTAATTGCTCAGTGTTAAGAACATTTAATAATAAGTAAGATGGATTATCATACTGGTTATCAGTAATTGCTCAGTGTTAAGAACATTTGATAATAAGTAAGATGGATAATCATACTGATTATCAGTAATTGCTCAGTGTTAAGAACATTTGATAATAAGTAAGATGGATAATCATACTGATTATCAGTAATTGCTCAGTGTTAAGAACATTTGATAATAAGTAAGATGGATAATCATACTGATTATCAGTAATTGCTCAGTGTTAAGAACATTTAATAATAAGTAAGATGGATTATCATACTGGTTATCAGTAATTGCTCAGTGTTAAGAACATTTGATAATAAGTAAGATGGATAATCATACTGATTATCAGTAATTGCTCAGTGTTAAGAACATTTGATAATAAGTAAGATGGATAATCATACTGATTATCAGTAATGCTCAGTGTTAAGAACATTTGATAATAAGTAAGATGGATAATCATACTGATTATCAGTAATTGCTCAGTGTTAAGAACATTTGATAATAAGTATGATGGGTAATCATACTGATTATCAGTAATTGCTCAGTGTTAAGAACATTTGATAATAAGTAAGATGGGTAATCATACTGATTATCAGTAATTGCTCAGTGTTAAGAACATTTGATAATAAGTAAGATGGATTATCATACTGGTTATCAGTAATTGCTCAGTGTTAAGAACATTTGATAATAAGTAAGATGGATTATCATACTGATTATCAGTAATTGCTCAGTGTTAAGAACATTTGATAATAAGAAAGATGGATAATCATACTGATTATCAGTAATTGCTCAGTGTTAAGAACATTTGATAATAAGTAAGATGGATAATCATACTGATTATCAGTAATTGCTCAGTGTTAAGACATTTGATAATAAGTAAGATGGATTATCATACTGATTATCAGTAATTGCTCAGTGTTAAGACATTTGATAATAAGAAAGATGGATAATCATACTGGTTATCTCTGGTTGCTCAGTGTTAAGAACATTTGATAATAAGTAAGATGGATAATCATACTGATTATCAGTAATTGCTCAGTGTTAAGAACATTTGATAAAAAGTAAGATGGGTAATCATACTGATTATCAGTAATTGCTCTGTGTTAAGAAGATTTGATAATAAGTAAGATGGATAATCATACTGGTTACCACTGGGTGCTCAGTGTTAAGAACATTTGATAATAAGAAAGATGGATAATCATACTGGTTATCAGTAATTGCTCAGTGTTAAGAACATTTGATAATAAGTAAGATGGATAATCATACTGATTATCAGTAATTGCTCAGTGTTAAGAACATTTAATAATAAGTAAGATGGATTATCATTCTGGTTATCAGTAATTGCTCAGTGTTAAGAACATTTGATAATAAGTAAGATGGATAATCATACTGATTATCAGTAATTGCTCAGTGTTAAGAACATTTGATAATAAGTAAGATGGATAATCATACTGATTATCAGTAATTGCTCAGTGTTAAGAACATTTGATAATAAGTAAGATGGATTATCATACTGGTTATCAGTAATTGCTCAGTGTTAAGAACATTTGATAATAAGTAAGATGGATAATCATACTGATTATCAGTAATTGCTCAGTGTTAAGAACATTTGATAATAAGTAAGATGGACAATCATACTAATTATCAGTAATTGCTCAGTGTTAAGAACATTTGATAATAAGTAAGATGGGTAATCATACTGGTTATCAGTAATTGCTCAGTGTTAAGAACATTTGATAATAAGTAAGATGGATTATCATACTGGTTATCAGTAATTGCTCAGTGTTAAGAACATTTGATAATAAGTAAGATGGATAATCATACTGATTATCAGTAATTGCTCAGTGTTAAGAACATTTGATAATAAGTAAGATGGATAATCATACTGATTATCAGTAATTGCTCAGTGTTAAGAACATTTGATAATAAGTAAGATGGATTATCATACTGGTTATCAGTAATTGCTCAGTGTTAAGACATTTGATAATAAGTAAGATGGATTATCATACTGATTATCAGTAATTGCTCAGTGTTAAGACATTTGATAATAAGAAAGATGGATAATCATACTGATTATCAGTAATTGCTCAGTGTTAAGAACATTTGATAATAAGTAAGATGGATAATCATACTGATTATCAGTAATTGCTCAGTGTTAAGAACATTTGATAATAAGTAAGATGGGTAATCATACTGATTATCAGTAATTGCTCAGTGTTAAGAACATTTGATAATAAGAAAGATGGACAATCATACTGATTATCAGTAATTGCTCAGTGTTTAGAACATTTGATAATAAGTAAGATGGATTATCATACTGATTATCAGTAATTGCTCAGTGTTAAGAACATTTGATAATAAGAAAGATGGATAATGATACTGATTATCAGTAATTGCTCAGTGTTAAGAACATTTGATAATAAGTAAGATGGGTAATCATACTGATTATCAGTAATTGCTCAGTGTTAAGAACATTTGATAATAAGAAAGATGGACAATCATACTGATTATCAGTAATTGCTCAGTGTTAAGAACATTTGATAATAAGTAAGATGGATTATCATACTGATTATCAGTAATTGCTCAGTGTTAAGAACATTTGATAATAAGAAAGATGGATAATCATACTGATTATCAGTAATTGCTCAGTGTTAAGAACATTTGATAATAAGTAAGATGGATAATCATACTGATTATCAGTAATTGCTCAGTGTTAAGAACATTTGATAATAAGTAAGATGGGTAATCATACTGATTATCAGTAATTGCTCAGTGTTAAGAACATTTGATAATAAGTAAGATGGATTATCATACTGATTATCAGTAATTGCTCAGTGTTAAGAACATTTGATAATAAGAAAGATGGATAATCATACTGATTATCAGTAATTGCTCAGTGTTAAGAACATTTGATAATAAGAAAGATGGATTATCATACTGGTTATCCTTGGTTGCTGAGTTTTAAAAACACCTGATAGAATGAAATAAAACAGATTAACTTCGTATTATATAACAAAATCTATCATACATTTTGCAAAAAAGAAGCAAACGTACATAATAATAATTCACGAGAAATTATTAATGTTTTGAAACATTTAACGTTTAGTTAAAAGGAAGAGACCTCAGCTGAAACTTATTTTTGTCATCTCAATAAGACATACACCATTCACCCGATATTTTTACTATAAAATATGTATAATATCTATTATCAAATACTTTATACTTAGGAATGAATTGGATCTTAACAGTCTGATACTTTTATTTACTCCGGATATTAATTATGTTCATTTTTTTCCTCTACTTGAATCTAACACAAACAATATATTCACTGAGAAAAGTCAGACGTTATTTATCAGTTGATTTGACTGTAGATTTGTCACTAAATATCAATTATTTTACATAGTATATATAACACTAAATGTCTTCTTTTTAGAAGATAAAAGAACTATATTTTTAGGAAGGATAGATCATACTCTAACCAATAATTGTTTTTAGAGTGGAATAAATCGAACATACACAATCTGATACTTTTGTTGCGAACTTTAACAGATACCAAAGAATATTTACTCTTAGTGAAGAATAGGGCGGACAATAGCTATATGTTAGTTACTTTTGTTTAAATTACAGCAAACGTAAACTGGCGGCCATTTTTAATGTGGTTCAGATCAGTAAGATCATATCAATGTCTTTGCTGAAGACCAGGCTTATGTTGTCATTTATTACATTCCTGAAGATATATCAGACATTAAGTAACAGCTGCGTTTACTGATAGATGTATCAGACTTTAACTAGCAGTTACGTTTTGATATATTAGGGTTTAACTAGGGGCGTCATTTACTGATAAATATACTCTTCAAAAAAAGAAACGCAAAAGGCAAAATGTGAGACAAATTGTTAACAAGTTTATTCCGTGTAGTTCTGTATGACATGTGTGAAACTTTGCACATTCACTGCTGAACATCCAAAGTCTGCAAAGGCGAAGTCCACGCTCACTAGGTGAAGTTTAACGTCACTCAACGTCAATAACGAGTATGCCCCCCGTGAGCATCAATAACTGCTTGGCATCTCTTGCCTATGGAAGCGATGAGATGACAAATCACATCCTGTGGAATGGCTGTCCACTCAGCCTGCAAAGCTGCTGCAAGCTGAGGTAGAGTCCGCGATTGAGATTGTCGCCGTCGCAGACGTCAGTCCAACTCGTCCCAAAGATGGGGTTTAAATTTGGTGATCTGGAGGGCCAGGGAAGAACGTTGATGTTGTGGTGTCTCAAGAAGACAGTGGTGAGTCGGGCTGTGTGAGGACGGGCGTTGTCATGTTGAAAAACGTCGTTGACGTTCACCATGATGGGTTGCACCTGGGGCCTAAGAATCTAGTAGACGGTTGTGTACGGCCTGATCGGAAATCCTACGCAGCCCTGGTATGGTTGAGGCAGTAGACGTTGCAGTGGTGGTCCTATCCCGAAGGTGACGTAACCGGATGTAGCGATCTTGTTGCGGGCGTGGTCACACGAGGTCTGCCAGATCGTGGACGGTCACGAGTTGATCCATGTTGTTGGTGACGATTCCATAGCCTTGTGATGGTGCTTGGGTGGACATTCACAGCTCTGGCAACAACTGATCGAGATTCGCCTGCTTCCCAACGACCAATGGCGTTGTTGCGTTGTGCTTCAGTCAGTCTTGGCGTAACTGTATTGCGCGTCGGTGGCTTAACACTGAGCTATGGAAACCGAGAACCCGTCACTTTTATAGGGATTTTGCACATGTTGCACTTGCAGAACATGCAGATCTCTCAAACAAATTTATTGGACACGAATGCGTTTTGGCGAAAAATCCGATGTTTTCCTCCGTTTTCAAAGTGCACAACTTTTATTGTCATTTTGGTCTGACAATCAGTGCCTTAACACGTGTAACATCACATACTCTGAGCTTGTAACGTTATTACATATATTTCTCTTTAAAATAACAAAAATATCCCTTTTGCGTTTCTTTTTTTGAAGAGTATATATCAGACATTAAGTAACAGCTATGTTTACTGATAGATAGATATATTAGACTTAACTAGCAGCTACGTTTATTAATAGATATATCAGACATTAAGTAACAGCTACATTTACTGATAGATATATCAGACTTAACTAGGAGCTACGTTTACTGATAGAGATATTAGACATTAAGTAGCAACTTTGTTTACTGATAGGTATACCAGACATTAACTAACAGTTACGTTTAATAATAGATACATCAGACATTAAGTTATAGTTACCTTTACTGATAGATATATCAGACTTAACTGTGAGTTAAGTTTAGATGTATGAGATATTAACTAGGAGCTACGTTTACTGATAGATATGCTAGACATTAACTAGACATTGTTTACTGATAGATATATCACATATTAAATAACAGCTACACTTAGTAATAAATAAACGAAACTTTAACTATACGATTGTTTTTTTTTTCTACCATGGAACATAGATATTTTCACCGAGATCTTTATCAGGTATCGAACAATGTATTAAAGAAGAAATTAGACATTAAATGTCAGGTACTTCATTTGGACGACGAGTTAAAGAGCAACCCAGCTTCTGTTAAAACTTTTTATTGAATGACAAATTAACCATTATCGATCAGTTAACATTTTATTGGAGATCGTGTTTGGCAAAATGTCATTAGGAAATAATTTGATAAAATGTCACACGCAAGACTTTTAACCGAATGGACTTATATGATGATGACTAGCTTGCATGACATTGTTCATTAAAGAAACAACAAAGGAGAGAACAAAATCCACCTAATTTTTTATGACGTGTCGCCTAATAATAGGGAAATAAGATGACAGGCGTAGAAATAAAAGTTTTCCTTAGTAACTCAGCAGAATCCTCTGGTAATCTAGAAGAGCATAAGAAAACTGGCTACGTCGTTCTGTTTGTTATTATAAGCAACACAATGGACTGTCCATGTTGTACTGTATCGCAACCCTTGTTTTAGCGTTATAGGCTTATATAATTACAGCTGAATCACCCATGTCAATAAGAAAGCAATTGTGTGGATTTCAAATGAGAGATGAACCAACTTTAAATCAAAAGTGGACCTGTTGGAGTGTTTATTATTATTATTATTTGTATCTGTTAGCTCTTTCTTTCCAAATAAAACCTTAACTGTAGTTATATTCCTCAAATTTTGATCTTTACGTTAAATCTATTCAAATAATATGATAAGTCATTTTTCTCAAAATGAACTGGACTCCTTCTACCCATGCTTATTTTCTTTAACTTTTGTCTATAAGTGGGGCCCCGGCATGGCCAGGTGATTAAGGCACTCTACTCGTAATCCGAGGGTCAAATCCCAGTCACACCCAACATGCTCACCCTTTCAGTCATGGGGGGCATCATAATGTGACAGTCAATCCCACTATTCGTTGGTAAAAGAGTAGCCCATGAGTTGGCGGTGGGTGGTGATAACTAGCTGCCTTCCTTCTAGTGTTACGCTCCCAAATTAGGGACGACTAGCGGAGATAACCCTCGTGTAGCTTCGTGCGAAATTCAAAACAAACCGAACCTGTAAAAGGGGCACTCTCCTTTCCTACACCCATCGTCTCGTCGGAAACTTTTTTCCCTTGTGAACCCCACACAACTTTATTCCTCTTTTTAAGATCACCCCCTTTAATATGAACATGGTGCTTAACATTCTTCGTAAAACAAAATTTCAAATTAAGAAAAATAATTCATAGGAAAAATTTAATTTACCAGGTTCATGTAATTGTTTCTTTCATAGTGAAGCGACATTGAGCTATCTTCTGTGTTCGTCGCAGAGAAGAGAACCTCGCATCTTACAGTTTTAAATCTATAAATTTATCGCTGTTTGTCACACCAGGGGATGGTCCAGGTAATAAAATCAGGCGTGTTCTTCTATTAGACATTTATTTTAATAACAACAGTTAAATAAAATAATCCTAATTTCTGAAGCAGAATTTTTTACCTAACTGGATAAAACAATTGATACCCACTAATAAGTAACGGTTAAATTAATTCCAAAAGTTACCGTGACAATTCACTAAAAAAAATAAGAGAAAAAGGTAAGATGTTTGAGCCTATAGTGAGGTCTACCATGGATCGTAAGCAAGTAGAGCGCTCTCTCATTGGTTGCTCACATGTACCTGTGCCTTGCCCTGTTTTATCAGGCGTGCCTTGGACTCCACTACACTCGGAGAAAGACTGAAGTAGGCACGAGACAGAAGTTTCCTTCCCGAGACTGATAGTATATAGTACTGAGGGAGGGAAGAATCTTCCCAGTTTCTGTGATATATGTTTCGGATTTCAGTGTCGTCAACTTCAACTTTTGAAATGCAAATTTTATGAGCTACTACTGAGTCTATAGTTTCCAAATATTTCTCAATAAAGGTCATATAAACATAAGTGAATTATTAACTCTTTCTCCGTTTTGTTTTCTGAAGACAAAATATCAAACGTTTTCTCTGTCGAGTCTAATGTAGCTTTAAAAATTCCAACAAGGACATTGTGTATGACAGAACAAAAAAAATACCCTTCTTTTAACAAACAGTGTATAAGTAACAGGTTTGAAACACAGGGTAGCGGAGTTGTTGTTAACGAGGCTATGTCGAATTCACCTTAGCTTTTACTCCATGAGACAGGACAAGATCCGAACCACTTTCCCGGAGAAGTAGCCCATCACCTGATAGAAAATATCTTCGTTCCTCTCCCCCCCCCCTCCCCGAACTCTTGAGGTATTGATTTTTGTCCTCTTTGGTGAGCGCGTGCAACTAACCTCACCGGAGCTCTCGCACTTCGGCGGAGGGAAGCAAGTCTTCAGCTTACCAATAGTTTTGAGCTACCACAAGGGCTACTGCCGTGTTTAGATATGTCTGGACAGGCAAACAGACCTAGTTTCCTCCGACAGCTGCAGGAAGGTCAGCTACAGGCACAGAGAAGTCGTCGTCACACCCTAGCCAACGTATTACGGTAAGCAAACTTAGACCAATCTCAGTTGTTTGTGTTTTGTTCTTGCTCGCTGAGGCTTCTCGTGCGGATATTTCACTGTGAAATAAGAAACCACTGTTTTCTCAAATACATAAAATACCAAGAAGTCTCGCAAACACAGCTTTCCCCGTTTATCTGCAGGACGTTTATCAAGGCAAACACACGCAGGTTGAAATTAGATACGAAGCAAATGATAGTTGACTAGTTTTTACGTGCGTTTAATATTATTATGTTTTTGGAAAATACGAACAAATCTGAATCACATGTAAAACCAGTATGCCTTTTCTTATTGAAAACCGGAGTCTTTATAACAGTGGCCCTAACTTGAATAATTTCTCCTTTCTATTTTATTTTTTTTCACCGCGCATCTTAAAAGCTAAAGAAAATGTAGTTTGTAAAAAAAATGTTTATCGATTGAACATATATATGTTTTGAAAAAGTCTCTACTGCTATGGTGCCTCTTGGTAATGTATGAAGTAGAACGCAAGGGTAAAATTGAAAAGCGTATGTAACAATTTCTACCTTCTAGTTAAAGTAGGCCTAGATATTTCTTCTGTTATAAAACTTACTCGAGGTGGAATCGAATACAAACTATGACTAGTCTTGATTTTTTTCGATATTTTATGGAATGACTTGATGTACAACTGATGTCCTTAACGCACAAACCGTGTAGTGTATACATATTTAAATTATGAAGAATGATCCACAGATCAGAAGCTAATCATAGAATACAATTTTAGGTTTATTATAGAATTCAAAATGTGAAAATTTTATTTTTAGATAGTAATTCATTTTTTCCTCTCACTACAGTACAAATTTATTGCCCAAAAAAGGTTGTTCTGTTGTATTTTGAAGGGCTTACTTTTATTGCTAAAAATGGTTGTTCTATTATATGTTGAGAGGCTTTTTATTTTTAAAATGTAATGTTTCATTGCAAAAAAAAATCTTTACCTTCGCAAAAATCAACGCATATTCCTACAAATATATTTATTAATTTAACATATGACCTTTCATTAAGATATTTAACAATATTCACCATCACTGGAATCTACTCGTTAAGAACTCCTGATTAAAAATTAAGCTTCCTGGTGAACTTAGTATATTATTTGAACACGTTCTGAGAAACAAAAGTACATAAGTTTGCCAAACATTACTTATAGCATTTTCGAACATTAAAATTAGAGGACAGCACGAAACGTCAACCGTCACTTATTTTTTCAGGTCAATAACACAAACATCAGTTATCAACTATTTTTACTGTAAAATGTAAAAGGAATCAATTAACATCTGTTTTAGTAGGGATTGAGTCAGACACAAGCTATTAAATATTTTTACTGAGTAGAACTACACCTGAAACAAAATACCAATTACTCTTGTTCAGAACTACATTTGGTGGTATATCATTTGTACTTTTGCTAAGGATTAAATTAGCTACCAAGTGGTTCTGTTTAATAAACCAACACAAAAAAGTGGCTCTACTTAATAAATTAACAACTTAAAACTGATTCTACTTAAATTAACAACAAGAAAGTGGTGCTATCTAACTATGTGTTAGAGTTAATCAGCATAGAAATGTGTTTTTGTAGGTATGTTGATTTACAAAAGTCTGGTGCCAATAAACGTGCTTAGAGATCTATAAACTTAAAAACAGAAATCATATTTTTATCTTTGTAAGAATCCTCTGATTCGTTATTCGATGTAATGAAAATGTTATCTGTGTATCGGTAAATATAACAGAATCAAACGCTTTATAAGCAAACATTAACTATTAAGAATTTTCATTTAATAGGAAAGTCATGTTTAAAAAAAGAACTTTAAATTTTTTAATTTTACTTAACTATCAGACCACCAATAAAACTTTCCATTACCATCACGTGAGAGAACTTATTTTGAAAACGGATTCCCTTTTTAGTCCGTTAATTAGTTTAAAATAATTTACTTGCGATGTTCTTGTTTTTTCTGTATGGTGGTAAATAGAAAATGAGAAGAATATACCAAACTTTGGCAAGATATCTTCACATTGCATTGCAACTGATGACATATGTGAAATGGATATCAATTTCGTCGCTTTCTCTGTTTACGGATTGGTATTATTAGATCGGAAGCTTCATTCTTAATACATGAAATGCATGAACTTCAATTGGACGTGGATCGTATACGATTTCTCGGTTCTCTTTTTTGGAAAAAAAATAAACCTACTTCAAAAAGCACAATCAAGAATTTCTGACAAGAATTTTTAATCATATAGATAGCACACTGTAATTTTTACTATTTTGTTTATTAAAATAGCCAGAATGAATAAATTACTAATACCGGCAATGTCTAAGTTAGCTTTTGCAGTATAAAAAGTTCAACATACCAAAACACCCACACTTGAAAGGACAGATTAGATGCTTCAATAGTGATATATATTTCCATAGATGATATACATAATATATTACACCTTTTACGACATCTTATTTAATTTTTACATTTCTATAAGATTTGTATTACCGCTCTCTCTCTCTTACACACACACACACACCAGAACAACAACATAAAAGCTCGTCGCAAATGATGCTATTTTTAACGTAAGTTGGGAAAAAAAGGCTTAAATAATATTGTTAAGCCTTTTCACTGTATTCTAGGTCAGGAAGCAGAAACAATGTGGACATTGACACAAACTTTCAACTCTTTTGACTGTACAAAGAAAAAATATATTTGACATTATAAACGTGTATTAGAAGGCTAATTAGGTAATATGTGTGTTAAAATACCAAAAGATCATTTATTAATCAACATTTGTTCATTACACGAAACTTTTAAAACGTTAGTAATGGTAAGCCTATATGTAGTCTTATTTAGGCCTAATACATCAACGCAACGTAAGGCTTAACTGAAACGCTACTTGGTAAATTTTATTTGCGTTTGGCTACACCTTAGTGTCATAAAACTTCTGAATTATAAACTTTTTTTGCTGTTATGTCACTGAAGATAAGAACAACAAATACATTTTATATGTGTGTATGTGATATTATGCCTTTTTACTATATCCTCTTAGCGAATAGATCTCTTTTTAAATTTTGTTTCACTGCCTTGTTATTTCTCTCTTCCTATTAATTAATAGCTCAGAAACCATTAGGTAAATATTTCTAAATTTTTTATTCTTCTTCGAGATTTACAGGCGTATTACTCTTTGATATTTAAAACAAGAAATGAGTGTACTTTTACCGGAAATGACGAGTGATCATCGATCAATAGTAAACGCGTTAAAATTACAAGTTAGGGTAACTAAAGGTAAAATACATGCTTTAAGAAATAATCTTTACGTTTTTGAGCCATTAATTTTAAATAAATAAATTTATGTTACGTTTTTTTTGTTTTTAGTATCATGAGAAAAAAGAAAAATTAAAACTTTCGTGATTTGAATAGTGAAATTATTATTGTGATCAGCTATTGATATACTGAACTAGTAAACTGTAAAAGTTATTCGTTGCACAACTAACACGAAGTCTAAGCTACCGCTATTTATAAAACAATATCAATACTTTTTCTCTCGTTTTAAATTACGATAGATTAAATATTAAGAAAAATATTTTAAAAAATTAAGTAAAAAATCAATGTTCCTTTTAAGTGACATTACCTAGAATTAATTTTAACGAGTTGTAAGCTCTCTTTCACAGAGCACTAATTAAATGTTGTATTAATAAAAAGCACTAGTAAAATATGCTAATTAAATGAATCAGTAGGTGTGTAGATCAGAAGGAACGATAGTAAAACTGTGAGAAAGGTTGATACCCAGAACGAAACTTTAATATTTTTATTTAAAAAGAAAATTCGGAAACATAAATTTAATTTTTTTTCTACAATAAGTTCTCGTTATATAATGTGTTATCATTCAATCTTAATAAAGTCCTTTGAAATCTTTGAAGACATAAATCAACTAATCAGATTGAACGGCTTTTAGTTATAGCTTACAGTTCTAAACTTTGGTTTTTACTCTACCCTGACTCTCACGATTAATTTTAGTTATTTAAGTACGGTTCTAAGATTTGTTGTTTTTTTTACTTTAGTTTATTTTTGTAATGATCAGGTGCTGGTTGTAAAGGCATGGTTCATAGCTTTCGTGTTTATCCATACTCTAGAAATTGGTCTTTGAAGATTTCCGAAAATTCAAAACTGTTGTAAAACGAAATTGACTTACAATTTTTGGACCACCTTTATCAGAAACGTCCATGAGGTGTATTCGAACGGGATCTGGTTCACATATTAATTGAAATAGTCTAATTGATGCTATAAATTATAGGAACATTTAGAAAGTTGAGAATGAGACGTTGTACAATCTTCTATTCCTATTCTAACAAAAACACTCAGGTCTATATTTAAAAGAACCTATAACATCATTTTTATCGTAAGTACTAATGTAATAATAGGGCAATAGTGAAGTATTTATGGCAAGAATGAAATGTGTGCTATTCTCAATTACAAAACGCATTTACAGAAACCTTTATGTCCTTTAAAAGGTTTCAATCGCATCTTTACAGGAAAGAAAGCAAGATAAATGGAATATGGTAAAGCTTATTTTAAACATCAAATTTTCTAATACAAAATCAATAAATAGACTAAGCTGAGAATAGTTACAAGCGCAAAAGAATTTAGTTTTTTTAAGTAAAATGAAACAGGACTTTATATTTTCATTCAGTGAATTAAAAACCTCCATTTTTCACCGTCACTAGTTATTTTTCTCTGTCGTTCTTACTCGCTGAGATTCCTTCTCAGTCTGTTTCTTCACGGTTTTTCTTTTCTTTTTATCTCCTCGTGTCTCTCCTCTCTTCTCTTGTTTATACGTGTCTCGTTGTCCGGTTTCCTTCTGTCACTTTTTGTTTGTCCACTTATGGCTTCCTACTTCATGTCAGTCATTTTTTGGTTTCGTTTTTCAATTTTGAGTGTTATTTTTTTACCGTCTTTCTCTCCTTCCCCTTGACGTAATGTTAGCACAACTAGAACGTTAGGAAACCAGTTAACAGATTTCAACATAATTTGGTAGTTGTTTATAGGTGGCGTTCCAGACGTGACGAATGGGAATTAGTTTTAGCTATGCCTGTATTCTCTTGGATAAAATAGACGTATAAAAACAACATAATTAACGTAAACTCCAGGCCCAGGCTCTTATAGGTGTAACAACATGACACATTTCAGCATAAATAGGTTCATGTTGGTGTGGCATCAGAACCCAGTTGAGGTCACTATATAGGTTCATATTCACTATTCTTAGCATCATACTGGTGTGAAACTTTGAACCAAGACTTTTCACGTATCATTGAAATGCTTCACCAACTGTGATTAAAAGTTTCAAGTTTATCTAACTGTCTCTTGTAAGGCACTTTCTGATAACTCACACTACTCCTATTTTACCCTCTCTTAAACAAGATGTTGGATATTTATTATACACTTTTCCAGAGGGCTTGTAATTAAAAAAATAAGCGTATGAATTAATTCTAAGTTTCTCAGAACGGCTGGTATGGATATTAATAATTTTACTGATAGCGAGAGAACCTTCGACGTTTCGACCTTCCTAGGTCATATTCTGATTTTTCATAACTTGAAGATGACCTAGGAAGGTCGAAACGTTGTCCTCTCCTTATCAATAAAAGTGTTAATACCCGTTACCACCTGTTCTGAGATACATTTTTATTGCAAGTGGGTTTCTCGTCATCAAGAAGTCTACGTCTAACCTAAGGAAAATTAATGACTTGATTATCTTGGCATCTCACTATTTACCTGGAACCGGCATGGCCAGGTGGTTAGGGCGCTCGAGGAGGGTCGTAGTTTCAAATCACCGTGACACCAAACATGCTCGCTCTTTCAGCTTTGGGGGCGTTATTATGTGACGATCAATCACACTATTTGTTGGTAAAAAAATAGCCTAAGAGATGGCGGTGGATGGTGATGACTTGTTGCTTTCCCACTAATCTCACACTATTAAATTAGGGAC